>NW_026866101.1:0-13804 GCF_026571515.1 Ruditapes philippinarum | reverse complement strand
GCTACTTTTCAACGAAACCAATGAAACTCGCGGTTAAAACAGGGTTTCAAGTGGGTTACTTGCCTAGTATATGTTGATGACATAATAGTTTTTGGTGAAAATTTTGCGCAGCATATTCAAAGGGTTGATGAAGTCTTAGGTAGAATAAAAGCTGCTGGTTTAAAATTGAAGCCTGAAAAATGTAACATGTTTAAAGATGAAGTAGTCTTTTCTTTGGCCATGTTGTCTCTAAAGAATGGCATAAACCTGACCCAAAAAATATCGCTAAAATAGTACAGTGGCCTAGACCATCTAGTAGTAAGGCTGTAAAACAGTTTGTCGCTACTGGTATCATACTATAGGCGTTTTGTTAGAGATTTTGCAAAAAAATCGCAAGACCGCTTATAAACTTAACAAAAAAAGATGTTGAGTTTAAATGGGATGTCAAATGCGAAAACAAGCTTTTAATCAATTGAAAGAAATGTTTGGTGAAGTCCCCAAATGTCAATGGATTATCCACTTAATGATGGCAGGTAGTTTTTAATGTTAGATGTTGATTGCATCGGGTGTCGGAACTAGGCGCAGTTTTTGTCGCGGATGCAAGACAAATCGAGAACGCGTCTCGCTTCGCAAGTCGAGAGCGCTTTAACAAAAGCTGAGAAAAATTATTGTATTACAGGGAAAAAAGAGCTTCTAGCAAAGTTATTTATTTTGTACAATATTTTTAGACAAATACCTTCTCGGAAGGATAGTTTTTTTCAGAACATATCACCCGAAGCGCCTCATATGGTTTTGTTCAGTCTGAAGGAGCTGAGGGGGTAAAATAGCTCGATGGATAGAGTTTTTATGGGCGGCGGGTTAGCGACTTTAAATACTAATTCGCCGGTAGTAAACAAACCCTTTGGGCGATGCGCTGCCCAAGATGAAAAAAACCCCGCAGGAGATTTTTCTTGCGATGTTCGATATGAGCAAACCGCGGGAAGTGGGCCCCGTGTAAAAAAATTTTGACAGAGAGGGGTTTAACTTTGGGCTTATCATTTAAAAGGGAAAAAAAAACGTCTAAACTATCCCCCAAACCCAATGCATTAGGGGGGATTCGGAAAAAAGAAAATGGGGATGGGGAAGGGGGTTTTAATTTCAAAGGAGTTATGGGTTCAAATTTCCTTTGGGGAAAGCACTTTAGCAAAAAAAGTAGAAGCCGGGGGCTGGCAAAAGGCCCTGCTCCCTCCCCCAAATTAGCATGATAACCCCACCCCCCTAATGACCCCGACTTATTAATTTGTAATAAGCGCCCTACAAGAAAATAAAAGACCGAGTAGCGATGAAATAATGTTACGCAGTCACGCCGCGAGATATTATTGGTTGATATGGGACTCGTTAGTCCTAAAAGATAATATTCTTTATAAGGTTGCTAAGAGGTCTGATGAAAATGCTGAGTCTTTACAATTGATTGTGCCTAAGCAGCTAAGGGAAGAACTTATTTTCCAAAATCACAGTTCAGTTATCGCGGGGCATTTAGGTGTCAAGAAAACTAAAGCTAAGATAGCGCGTCAATATCATTGGTACCAGATGCGCGAAGATATAACCTTGTTTATCAAAAGTTGCGACACGTGCGCAGTTGACAAGAAACCAAGTAGACTGCTGGGGGGCCCCCCTTTTTTAAGGGGGGGATTGGTGGTGGGGGGGGCAATAAAACTACCCGGGGCCCAATTTCCATTTTTCCCTAGGGGTTTTAACCGTTTTACAAAACTGGTACGGGAAGGGGGGAACCGCTTTTTAAACCCAAAGTATTTTTAAATTTTTTCCCCAGCCCCCTGACCAAACGCGCAGAGACATGGGGGCATCTAAAACTTCTCAAATTAAATCATACCCCGGTGGGGTGTCCCTTGAGTACCACGGGTGGGGCGGGGTTCAACTTTTCGAAAAGTCAAATTTTCGGGGACCTAGGGCCAAATTTAAAAATTAAAAAAAACGCGAAACCAAGTGCACGAAATCCACGGGGAAAAGGGGCCAAGTGGAAAGATTTAAAATAAAAAACGTTTTTTTGAAAATGAAAAGGGGCAATAACTTTGGGGTCGGGGGAACAGGTCCCCAATTGGGGACCTTAATCTTCTCGGATGCCTAAGCCGGCGCGTATAAGGGCATCCTCCTAATGAGTCAAACCGGACTTTCGCCAAAACCTTAAATGTGGCAACTGGTCGAGAGATCCAGAACGCCAGCGGAAATATAATGATTTGGGCACGTAAATACTACTAGTTCGTCTATGGCCTAATTACGGTACAATAATGTTTTGGACCTTAAAAAAGTAGGATGCTTGGCATGCGCACCGTAATGAGATTGCACCGTAAACATTTATCGGTTAAGGGCCAAACGCAGCAAAGACATTTATGACTCAGAGGTTAATTTTTATAATTACAAAAGGAAGGTGATTTGGTTTGGTGTTTTCATGAACTAAGTTAAGAGAAGGCATTTGATGGGCCATATGTTACTTAAAGAAAAAGAGGTCAGCTTTAAATTTTATGTGCTGCAATTAAATAAAGGAGGTCAAGAAAGAGTTGTACATCATAACAAGCTTAAGAGATATGAAGGTGGAAAAATCCTCCTAAATGGGCGGCCAGCGCATCTAAAAAAAATTAAAGAAAACCAAAATCTCGCTGTATAATTAGAAAATTTAAAAAAAATGTTGAAATATTTTAAAATATTATTTTGTAAATTGAACTGTTGTCGTGACCAAAAGCCGACTAAATGCCTACAATCTTCGTGGTAAATGTGTTTAATACATATAAATGGATGTTTTGGGGAATGTTGAAATATAAAATGTTATGTACATTCAAATACCGAGTGGTGATTGTTAATTGTCTTATATGTGCACGTGGAATCCCACGTGGGCTAGTAAATATTTTATTTGAAGGCCTAGTTCCAGTCTAGTTTAACCATAAAGTTAACGAAATGTTTCTTGAAGAAACGGAAGTTTTATGATTTCTCAAAATTAACTTAAAATGAGGGTCGGTGGCAACATAACAGTATGGGTTTCGAAAGTAACCATAGATTTGTCATTTGTGTATTTTGCAGTGCTTTTGGATTTAAACCTTCATGTAATTCTGAAACATAAAAGGGAGGGTTTCAGGGGCTTGCACTGCAAGAGGGAAAAGGGAAGCCCAGTTATCAACTCCAAGCAGGAAAAAGGGTAGAAGGAATTTTTATTTTTTTTATTTTTGGGTCCGACGATTTTCCCAGGGGGGGGGAAAGATATGCCAAACCAAAACCCGGTGTAGAATTTTTGTTTGTTTTAGGGGTCCCAAACCCGGGGGACCCTCTACCCGTCATGTGACGGCCCTTTTTGCACGGCACAGAAAAAGTCCCTGGAAGAGAAAAAGGGGGTCAAATTTAAACTAGACCATAAATTTTTAATTTTGTTGAAACCCCATGTGGTAGAAAAGTAAGATAAAAGAAAATGTTGAAAGAAAAAAGGAAAAGGGGATGGCCTGATGGGGCGAAGAAGCGTGTTTCCCAAGGGGTTTCCCACCAAAAATTATAGAGAAAGGGGGCGATAGAGGCAGTTTTTGATATGAGTGAAAGGGTTTAGAGGGAAGGGTCCGTTTTGGGGTTGGGTATGAGCAGGAGACAGAGAATACTGGGGCTGAAATTTAAAGGGGAAAAATAGAGAAAAGGAAAAAGGAACAGAAAAGGATAAAGGGGTTAAAAAAAGGGAGTAGGGGGAAAAAGACTAGAACGAGGAAAAAGATTTTGGGATTAGAAAAATTTGAGGTTCGTGGTGGAGAAGACGGAGAAGCTTATAGAGGGAACAGTATTGAAGGAGAATGAGGGTAGTGAAGAATTGTATAATGAACCATTGGACCTGAGGATAGTGAAAGGGGAAGTTGAATCGAGAGGTGAAGTGATAAAGGGAGGAGATAAGAATGGAAGTGAGAGAAATGAGGTGGTAGAGTCGAAGAAAGATGAGATGGAGGTGGAGGAGCAGAAGGGAACGCGGAAAAGAGTTTGTGAGGACAGTAGTGGTGGTGCCAAGAGAGTTAAACAATCAGTGTTAGAGCGTAGTGAAGCAGCAAATGATTCATCGTCATCATCAGAGTCAGACTCTGATTCAGAGGAAGAAGCTAGGAGAGCCGATGAGGGGGAGAAGAGGTTTACAGAGATTCTAGGTGAAATGGTAAGGAAAACGGGAGAAATAGTGGGAGGGCAGGTGCTGGAAAACGCAAGATTGATTAATAAGCTACAGAAAACAGTTGATTTGTTGGTTCCAATATTCCTACTTGAATAATGTTGAATCACCCTTAGGATATGTTGCCTGCTTTTTAAATTTGTCTTTTGACGTTTTATCTGTGATACACAGGCTTCATAACCTCTGATCCCCTTTCAAAATTCCATTCTATTTAGTTCCGCCCATTGTTTTCTCGTTTAGGGCACACGCTTTTTATTACTTGGGGACCATACGCCGCTTTTCATGGAATGGCACGGAAGTGTCACATTGAAGGTTCCATGATAACCGCCGTATGAACACATCTGCGGATGTTTCTAAATTCAAAATTTTACTATTTCACGTTTAAATGTTGAATTCTGCTTAAGCCGGTGCTAGGGGGCGTGGACGGTAATTTGCACTTTCCAGTACCGTCCATGAACAGGCTCAATCAAACCGAGCCTGCAACATTTCCAATTTTGCCGTGTTGGGCTTTCTTCAGGGATTCTATATTTATCTATTTTGTGATCACGTCCGTGTTGTTTGTGCCGTGTGGCGGCTGTAAAAGGTCTCCCCGTACATTTAATCAATGATGTTGTATTTTCGATCCTTGAAGATCGTTCAGCACGACATTATTGTTGTGCTTGTGGTATTTTTAGTTTCAACTTTTTGGCATTTTCTAGTTGGGTGGTTCCAATATTCCTACTTGAATAATGTTGAATCACCCTTAGGATATGTTGCCTGCTTTTTAAATTTGTCTTTTGACGTTTTATCTGTGATACGCAGGCTTCATAACCTCTGATCCCCTTTCAAAATTCCATTCTATTTAGTTCCGCCCATTGTTTTCTCGTTTAGGGCACACGCTTTTTATTACTTGGGGACCATACGCCGCTTTTCATGGAATGGCACGGAAGTGTCACATTGAAGGTTCCATGATAACCGCCGTATGAACACATCTGCGGATGTTTCTAAATTCAAAATTTTACTATTTCACGTTTAAATGTTGAATTCTGCTTAAGCCGGTGCTAGGGGGCGTGGACGGTAATTTGCACTTTCCAGTACCGTCCATGAACAGGCTCAATCAAACCGAGCCTGCAACATTTTCAATTTTGCCGTGTTGGGCTTTCTTTAGGGATTCTATGTTTATCTATTTTGTTACGAAAGGAATTAGCAGAGTTAAGAGAGGAAAGGAGGGAGCAGAGTGTCAGGCAGTTGGAACGAAGAAGGGCAGAAGAGGAAAATAAGGAAAATAGAGGGAAATTTAATAAGGACAGTAGATCGAACAGGAATTTAGACAGCGAGAGGTGGACAGATAGAAGAAGAACAGATGAGATGAAAGAGAGGGAAAATAGAGGAGGAGCGAGTTCAAGTACGATAGCTGAGAGAAGGAACTGGGGTGAGAACGAAAAGCAGGAACAGAAGAGAGGTTGGAGGAGAGAAAGGTATCATTGAATCTATGTGCCGAGAGAAATCATCTTGACATTGAGACTGAATTTGAATTATGATTCACTAACTGTGTTTACATGACAATTACTCATATATTATAATATTATGCATTCATTGAACTCTACTGAACAAATATGATTATTTATTGACGTGTTTTAATTCAATTAATGTGTTATTAATAGTGAATTTCTCAATATTATATGTATAGAACTGTGATGGACTTACCAAATTTATTACTTAACACTAACAGATAGAAATTGATAAATTATATTAATGACTTATTTAATCCCCTTTCAAAATTCCATTTTATTTAGTTCCGCCCATTGTTTTCTCGTTTAGGGCACACGCTTTTTATTACTTGGGGACCATACTCCGCTTTTCATGGAATGGCACTACTGTGTCACATTGAAGGTTCCATGATAACCGCCGTATGAACACATCTGCGGATGTTTCTAAATTCAAAAATTTTGCTATTTCATGTTGTTGAATTCTGCTTAAGCCGGTGCTAGGGGGCGTGGACGGTAACTTGCACTTTCCAGTACCGTCCATGAACAGGCTCAATCAAACCGAGCCTGCAACATTTTCAATTTTGCCGTGTTGGGCTTTCTTTAGGGATTCTGTATTTATCTATTTTTAGAGATATTAATTGTTCTCAAGTGGAAAATGACAATCTGACAATTTTGTGATAGCTTATTATTTGTGTGTAATTATTCAATCTTGAACAGACCCTCTTTTATTTAAATTTAAAACTTTGTTTAGCAAGGCAGATGGAACTTTGCCTCGCTAAGGAGGGGGTAGTGATATGCGCCGGTAAATCAACCTACTTTCGTTTTCGAAATTAGTGTCCTATCACCTTATACCGTTAAATTTTAATCTACGCTTGTATGTATAGCTTTAAACTTATCTTATTATCATTATATGACTTACCTCTTGTGTCAATTCACCTTAAATTTGTTAATATTCTTTACTTTCTTAGATAAACACATGTATTGTTATTTGAGTCCGCCATTTTGTATGCTTCTTTGAGATTACGTCATACATGCACTAAAGTGACGTCATACTGAATTATAAGATCTGCTTGATTTCTACGGGGGTTTTTCGGCGGGAAGTGTTTGAATCAATGTTTTTTGTATTTAATTATTAATAGGCGCGCTATCTACTTCTCACTCCTTATTATTGTATTTTGAATATTGTAATAATTACCTATGGTAAATGTACGCATTGATTTCACTTATATGCATTGATATGTTGATTTATTTATTAACTGTTTGAGGTGTCGGAACTGTTTGAACCCCTTATGGGTCCCCTTTTATTTTTGTTTGAATTGTTGACAAACATTGTTGTTTATGTTTGAAACGCGTGTATAAAAGGCGCTTCATCACTGTTTGAAGGCACTCCGCAGCTTGGAAAACTCATAGCAATACATTACTGTTTCTCGTTTTGATCTTATTTCAGATAGAATAGGTATTTAACTTAACGATTTAATAGATTTTTACTTATATTGAACTACATCTATCTTATTATTTTAAGTAAGATAATTTTTAGAAATACTTTGAATAGAAGTTGTTTACTTCGAAACTTACGCATTTCAGTAGCAAACGCTCAGAATTTGTTGAATAATTTGTTTGGTTAACGTAATAACTTACGCTATTAATTTAGATCGCTTTTAAAATATTTCGTAAGTAAATTGTTATATAATTCTCCTTTAAATATTGCTAAGCCACCGACACCTCCTATTTGTTCCATAATTTTCATAACGAATACCTTTAGTCTTATATACAAGAAAAGAATGTTGATCTGAATATCTGTTTATTATAACAATATTTATATTTTGATGAATGAATGTGCATAATTGAATACCTCAAATAAAATTCGTTAAACTGTTATTCTTAGTCCATTATTGATCTGATTTTAGTTCTTTAAAAGGTGTATAACTCCCTTATAATTATTTGTCCACTTGTCTTTGCTGCGGGGTCAACCAATATACACGTTACTGTTCGCCACATGTCCACGCGAAAGCAGAAGTCCCTAATATAAAGAGTAAGCCTGATTTCCCGTGTCCAATAGGGCCAGCACGCAACAATATAAACAGTTCCGTTATAAACTCATTCATAATATAATACCGACAGGAGATTACTTATACACTTATACAAATGGAAATTGAAAATAGTACGAAATGCGTTTTATGCAATTGTACTGATAGCACAGAACATTTCTTTATTCATTGTCAATCACGTAATGCTTTCTGGAAAAGAATTATTGAAACTTTTAAGTCGCTAGGAATCTGTAAACATATTTTCAATCTCATAAATATTGTACTAGGTTATAGTTTCGAAAATACGCAGCAATCAAATCTTTGGCAAATTTATTTGATCTTTACAATTATTGGCTTTAGTATATACAAAGCTTCTATGATGAATAACCAACGTGCCGATACTATAAACATTGATGGGATCTTTCTACACGAACTTAACAATATGAAACTATACCTGGTCCATAAAAAATATAATATAATTCTCATTTTATTAAATACTTTACAACAAACTTTTAATATTGTCAGATATGTTAAAAGATAAGTAAATTTATGTTATAATAGTTTATTACATCTATGTATACCTTTTTCTAAACTGTTATGCTTATAATATATCATACATGTATTTGCTATGTTAAATGCGCTAACTTTTCGAGTATTATATGCAAATGTTCTCTATGCAAATGTTCTTAAAGTTTTTATATATATATATATATAAAAAGCTCGCATGTTTTTTTTTTCTCATTAATTGGTTAACAGATTGTTTTTGAATTACTTGAAATACTTGTAAATTACGCACAAACTTTACCTATTTGAATATATTGAATTTAAGCCCGATTTTTTTGGCAATGAGCAAAAAAATAATAATGTAAATTAATAGAAAAACAATAAAACAATTCGGATAGGCAAAGTCAGATTTAAATGGCACTGGGATGTGAGATTTTTTAAGCTGTAAGCATATGATAGATAATGGATATTATTTTAAAGGTTAAGGTTTTATACTGATTTTGTAACGAGTTATGCGAGCATTATATTGTTTATCGAAGGAATAAAATAAATTTATAAAGCTACATGAATGTGATATTGTTCTATTTAACACCTATCTAAAATCAAGAGGGCCAAAATGGCCCTAGATCGCTCATCTGACCCATCGAACTCATCCGAACAATTACCTAGACAAGCATTCTGACCAAGTTTCAAAAATGTTACCACTAGAGTGTTAACAAGGTTTTACCATATTTGAGCAGTGTGACCTAGTTTTTTACCCCAGGTGACCCATATTCAAACTTGACCAAGAAATCATCAAAAACTTTCAGACCAATTTCCAGGATATTGGATCAAAACAGTAGCCACTAGAGTGTTAACAAGATTTTTCTATTTTTAGCTCCTGTGACCTAGTTTTTCATCCGAGATGACCCATGTTCAAACTCATCTGAGCTGTTACATAGATAAGCATCCTGACCAACTTTGATGATGATGGAGTCAAAAATGTGACCACAAGAGTATTAACGAACAAGTGTGGACGGACGACAGACGACGGACGAAGGGCATTCAACGATCCTTAAATTAGAAACGCTTACGGTAAAGAAGAAACATTTTTACATTCATGCTAACATTTTGAGCTGTAATAATTAAACGCTTTAATGCTTTGTTTGTATAACACAAATGACCACACGTAAACATATAACTGCGCGGCCGCGCGATAACGTTTTAAGGAGTCGCAAAACCAGCACAGGTATGTGATGAGCGTAAATATCATAATTTCTCATTATTTATACAATAATATTGTTATCATAATAAGACAAATATACTAGTAAAAACAACGTTTATAAGACGCAATCCCGATAAAATAAAATCACACAGAATTGCTGAAAAGGCACAGACAAAAACATTCATGGACACGTATCTAAAAATGATATCTGTAAACAAAACTAATTTTAGTACATTAGTTATGTATACAATATTTCCAAACACTCAACTAACTTAATGATTCTAACCCTGGAAAATAATGAAATCAACCACAGAAATAACACATTTCGGAAACATACGATACATATCTTCTTCGGCAATCTTTTCCTGCATAGACTACAGTCTTTTCAGAAATGAAATTCTATTTTGTTTACTTTAAAATGCATATTTCCATGCCAAAATTTAATAATGTTGTCTGCAAAATCATTTTCCAAATAGGCCAAGGGGTTTTCTCATGCAATCACACGCAGACAGTATATTTTTTCTCGTCTTTCGGATAAGACTTTATCGACCCTATCACATCAGTCATTACTTATTTTGATTACTGATACTGTAAATAATTACGTTTGTATGAGAATATTGAGAATCTATACATCATGTCACGATCAGAGGTCACACCGCCTGTTTTAATAACTGTTTGGGAAACATACTACACAAAATATAAATTTACATGAATGCTTTTCTTTACATTAAATATCTAACGTTAAGACGTTATGCGGAGGTATTGGATTGGTTAATATTGGAAAATACCAAGTTTAGTTGACCCACCCCGAAAATTAAAACAATTAAGACACACTTACTTATTGGTAGCTGACTCCTCATCGATAGATTAAAATTGAGTTTTGTATTCTATTATAATAATAGTGGGGGCGTTTGTGATCGGGTCGTCGTCGGGTTGAGGTCGTTGACTTTAAAATACTTGCCCCTCAGCGCTGTGGTTTCGAATCCAGTCAGAGTTTGCTGGTGCGACATAAAGCCCAGGAGAATTCATGTTCATAACCGGTTTAAATTCCCCAGTAGTAGTATAACTACTGACCTTTCAAAGTCGGTACCCGTCTGTGTTTGTTAACATGTATGCCTTGTGTATTGTTTTATGTTTTGTATGTTTACACCATCTTGTTCACAATATTTACTTATCCCAATATTTGCCCTCCCCCTGTTTTCCTTACACCCAAACCAAATCTTGTGCCTTTAATTCCTGTATCGGCCCTTTTGTTCTCATCTCTTCAGTTATTACATGTTCCTCCCCTCCTTTCGTCGCCCTTATGCCCTCTCCTGATTTTTTTTGGTTCGGAGTCCTCTGAGCATCCTGTTCTAGTGGCAACGTTGTGTTATGGGGCTGTTTTCAATGGACGTCGCCTTACCTTGTTCTTTTTCGTTTTTATACTGCTATCATAAATATAACCGTAAAACATAATGCGTATTATTCTTAAAGGTCAATCATGGTAAACTAAATAAAGATTATTAGTACGATTAGCACAGTGTCCATTACAAATATTCGTGTGTAGTTATTAAAAATGAAATGCTTATTTATATCGTCGCTTGAAAACTGTAATGTTCTATCTCCAAATTTTCCAAAAACAAGTTAAATACACAATTTTGTCCGTAATGGACTGTTCTATCTCCTTGGCATGTTATATTAGTGCTTCAGAGCTTCATAAATAAATTACAACGAAACCATCCTGTTCTATCTCCACAAATTTACTATGCCTTGATAAAAAGACTGTTCTAACTTACTGGACTAATCATATCATCGATAAATGTCACGTGACCTGTGGGATATATGCAACATACGGTTCTAAATCCAAAATTATCGTATCAAAACATAGCATCAAATCACGTGATAGCAGGACACCCGCCATGTTGTACGAAACATTTTGAGTTAGATGGTTTGTTGTTTATTTAATATAATTAATACTAAATATAAGTATTGAATGATATTATGTATTCATTTATTCCCTCCAATCATTGACATTTTGGTGTAATTTTACTGCATGTGATTAAATAACAAGCAAAACTGATCATGATTTGAAATTAATTTCGGATGTGTATTTTCGGATAGAAACAACTGTGATCATACAATTTCATCAAACAAATTCGTAAAAAAGAAAATTTGTTATATGTTCTAAAGTTTCTTTAACGTAAGGTAAATTCTGTCTCAGAAACCAATTATTTATCTTTATAACAGACACATATAAGTTTAAAAAATTGATTGTAGTCATTGCCAATATGAAGCAAAAGCATAAGATGGTTTAGGTTACTGACCAATGTAGAATATTTTGGAAACTATAACAGAACTCCAAATATCAGGCTTTTGAGAGATTAAGATAAAAACATTTCTGGGGCAAAAACGGCCTTTAAGAAAATTTATAGATATTATACGTTTACATATAATATATGTTTTCGAATGCGTTAATGTTATATAACTAATAGATTGCTTTAAAGTAAACACATTTTATACCAAAGACAGAAGGAAGAAAAATATTCTTATACGTATATTTTGTTTGTCATGTAATTTGACTTTGAATTTCTAAATGAATATTTATATATCATTATATTTGTAATGTTTTTGTACACGAACAATCTTTAAATATGACATTTTTCAAGTTAAGTCATGCCTGCTCCACCTTTAAAGTCTTTTCTAGCAGATATGTTTTCATTGCCTATTTAAGTTATAGAAACATTTTTTACATACCTTCAATTATAAGAACTTCTTACCAACACACAGAACGTGTAAAGCGCATAACAAAATAATTACTATACTATTTCATACTTTTGGGAGGAATTTGAATTTGACCATCTTTTGAATTTTCATAAAAAAAATCTTGAAAGATTTTCCCAGCATTCTAGAAAATTTGAAAGTTTTCTTTTCCTTTTGCGGCTATAACTTTCTTTTTCCAGACATTGAATCGCTTTGAATGTGGCCAAAGTTATAAAAATAGATAAAAGGTCTACAAAATTTATGTGGGTATTTTATCTTTATTTATTTAAATTATTTGTTTAAATGTCATTTAATAATGTAATGGATTTAAGGATTTTAATGAGATTTCGAATGTCATAGTTCATGTAGTTAGATACATATGGTCTAAGAAATAGTGTAGTGTCAAAGTCAACTAATCAAGGGATAATTAGCCGAGAGCATTTTTGGCAGCCTTTTAAAGATAAAACATACTGTTTTATATGATATAAATCAATTCAACTTAAAACACATACTGTTCTAAGTCACATTGAACACTCTGATTTTAACAATTTTTGAAAAAAAGTTACAAGGACTGTTCTATCTCCAAATGTTTTTTTAGGTTTTTAAGCAAGGAAATATTAAAATCCACATATCTTTAACGATATTGAGTTGTTCTCCTGACACCACGTTTAGTAGTTTTTAAATTTTCAAAATCCGACAATAAATAAAAAAGTTATGCAATACTAAATCTTTACATGCTTTTTTCTCAAAAACAACAAATTGGCACTTAGAACAAAACGTTTTTCAAGCGACGATATGTAAAATTCATATCTATGTGGCACCCATACGCATGTTTTACATATCGCTTTCAAAATATTATCCCCTAACCTTGAGTAATCGATGATCACCCTTAGCCTTTGCAAAAAAATCTTAGAACTAATGTCGTTAGAACATGACTGAATTTTACAATTTTAAATGCGAAATGCTCAGAAAAAGCTCTAAGGATTTTAAAGAGTATCGGTGTACCGTATCAACAGCAATTGCATCCTTAGTGTTTGACAAATGATTAAATGATTCTTATACAGGAATGTGACGGCTAAGAAAAATGTCAAATATTGCCGTGTGAATCATAAAAATAATACAAACATTGATTGATATTCTGCACTGCATTGAGCCGGAAATGTTATCATAAAAGGGACAAAATACTATCTTGTTTACCAAAGATGCAATGCTTTCATGTTTATATTTGTCAATGTCGTCCGAAGTTTTATTTGCCAACAAGTCTTGAAGGCTTTCTGCAAACACACACAGGTTCTTACTATGTCGCCTCTTCGATAAGACTATCAAATGTTATATAGTTCGGCTGCCACAGAAAAAAATAAATGTTTGTATATTGAGAATCAATACATCCCGTCATGATCTGAGGTCGAGCCGCTTGTTGGTAGACTAGATTTACAACTGTCTGGGAAATTACTACAATCTTTACGTTACTCTTAGAGGGCAACAGTGTTTACTTTAAGCTATGATCAAAATGTATATAGATTATACATGGTATTTTCGCGTTTAAAAACATTAAAAAAGCAAACCACAAATTTCACGTTAAAGAAATGGAAGATTTCTATGTGTAGTTGATATGCAGAATTTAATTGAATCATGACACCAAAAAACGCTGCGTTTAAGTAGGATATTGAAAAATAGAATAATAATAAATGGGAAATTT
>NW_026866100.1:0-21712 GCF_026571515.1 Ruditapes philippinarum | reverse complement strand
AAATTTCAGAGTGTTTTTCAACAATGTGAGAAAGTGCATCTTCTCCAAAAATATCTTCATCCACAAAATAATGAATCAGAAGGTTTTTAATTTCTTGTTTACGCATTGAAGATTTAATTTCTGATAAATTATACTTTTTTGCAAGATCGAGCAAATCAGTTTTCTTAGCCAAATCTAATACCTCCTGGGAAGGTTCAGCTACAAACTTTTCTAAATTAAAAGACATGACTGCTTGCAGCTGGTTTTAAACTCAGAAAGTGATGTGTTTCAAAAATTTCAAAATGAAAGGTACACTTAATAGAATAACTATGATATCAACTCAGATGAGTAAATACGGTAATAATAAAATGTAAAATAAAGGGTAATAATTTCCAATAATGTAACCAAAAAGAAATATTCAATCCCGGACGAGCCCCCAATTTCTGTTACGAGCCAGGCGTAACTAGAAAGAAAAGCCAGCAACAAACTTGTAACAATATAACAAATTTATTACAGAAAAATTAATAAAGAAAATTAAAACAACAAATTATGTGTAAAAATACCTGAAGTCCAAATAAAAATGTAAAATTAAAATGTCTTATCTGATCCTGGAATGATCCTTTTTGAATAGCACAGTTAAAACCAAGTTAAATCCAAGAACACTTTAGAATAAATTCCCACAATAAAATCCACAAGAATAATTTATTTTAAAATCCAAGCTCCAATAATTCACTTAATATCCAAGTTGAATAATACTCCAAATATATTGATGACTTAAAACGTAACTGAAGACTTAAAAGATCACTGATGACTTAAAAGGTAACTGATGACTTAAAGATAAGAGTAATAAAAAATGTCTCCTTATATATATTAACTAAGAAGTTTCTAGAATAGTCTTCCATTTACTACAGTAATCATAATCTAGCAACTTCAACAATAAAGATCATTCCAGAAATTTCTATCTAAATATAATGCATGAGTTTTCTACAACAGTTAAGAAAGTTCTAGTACATACATGTAGTTTATGTTCTAAAAATAGAACAATGATAATATTGGAAATACCAACTGGTCAGATATAAATTATACACATGTAATATGTTGCATACATAACACATGTCACAGAAAACATTTGTGTTATTTATTTCATTTAATATTTAATTGCAGCCCAAACCGGACATCATTGACGCTGATACCCTGACCATTTGACGGCATCGAGGCTTTCGGATGATCTTAAATGAAATGGTAGATTAACCTGTAACTTTGAAATAAAACAAAATAAATGTTTATTCTGTATAATTGAAGAATACATACTCTGAATTTAAATAACAAGAAATTTAAGATCATTAAGCCTCTCAAATTACTCTAATTGTGACAAAATACAAAAACAAAATGAAAAGCGTATTATCAGTAATGTCTAAGTATATTTCCTACTGATTTTGTATATCATTCTGTTTTAAGTGTCTTATTTAAAAAAGCAAAACCTTTTGGACCTCACTGAAGTTCCTTTAAGATTGGAAAGCACTTTAATCAAATCAAAAAAACTTATATATCTATATTCAGATGTAGAAAGCGGGTGGTCAAACGTTGCTGTTGTCTAAACCTGCTGGCCAAGTATTTGACTAGCGGTAAAACAAATTGTTTGTACACCACCATTTTTTTTTAAATATAAACGAGTGTTTAAAGTAGTATTATCCGAATTCTATTTTTCAACATTATTGTAAACATTTCATTCAAAGCTTCATTTTAAAAACATTAGAATACGCCCATGCAAATAGATCATTTGATGCTCAATTGGACATATCAAAATATTTCGCATATTCAAGGTAACGAAGACTGTACGTTAAAGTTTCTAGTTCCTTTGATAAAAATGTAATCAATGTTGTCAAAATATATATCATGCTGATTCTAGATTTGTGTCATTGATTTAAAAGAATAAATTATCTAGTTTTTTTAGCCCTTCGTTTTGGGCGTTCTTTAGGAATCCACTTTTTCGCTATTTCATATTTACACATTTGAAATAAAAAAAAAACACCTTTCTTGACTTAACTAATAAAAGATAATGTTGAAAGCAAATACAAAGCAATAATAATGGCAAAGATTGCACAAGATATTTTAGTGGAGCTCTGCTTTATACATTAACCTACATTCTGGCATAAAAACGACGCACGAAGGTATAAATTAACAGAGTAGCAGATTAAATTCACGTGACCACACGTCGTTGTTAAATTTTTTAATTGGTTGGAGCACGACACATTGTAAAGATAACTTTTTTTAAAGTAAAACATGTGATATAAATTATTGTTGGACAGATACAACATAATCAATATCAGCTTCTTCCAGAGAATCGACCTCGGATTGCTGTCATATATTTTAATAAGTATCTTACCGACGATAACAAAGTGAATTATGAGCATTTTGAATTTATTGTATTTGTAGAAATAATTAAAATAAGAAGGTTTTGTTTAACCATAACTAACAATATTTCATCTTAAAATTAAAAATATTTCTGTATTAACTATTTATCGTATGAAAGCTTTACTTTCTAACGGCTTGTACAATATTATGTTTTCCATAAAACAGACATATTTCGTTTCTTTGGCGCCGTACTAAATGTTTGCTGATTTAAAAAGAAGCAAAGATTCAAATTTACTTTAAGAGGTTTGTATGATTATATTGACTAACAATTCAAGACCAATACATTATTTATGACATCTGGTTATAAAAGATATAACTGATGAATTATAATATATAATATTTGAAATGCACATAGTTGAAATAGTAGTAAAAGGTATCAAAATATACAATCACTGAATATCTCTTCTCAAATTATGGAAAATCACTTAAAATAAACTGGTTTGATTCACTCTTTTTAAAAAGCGGGATTGACATCGAAAAAATATTGTTATTTTTTAATTTACTAAACGAAGCTTAATGAGTGGAATGAAAAAAATGCAAAAAGAATGAGATATTAATTGATGAATATACAACAAGGATAACTCAAATCCTTACTGAAAATTTAGAAAAGATGTGAAGCAATATTACAACACAATTACATGAACATTAAATAAATAAAATTATTGTTTCTAAAAGTGATTTTTGAAATGGTATATTCATTTATTTTACAACTGAAATAGATCTTATTTTGTTCACTGGAACTGTGGCAATGTGAAATCAAAAAGTATTTAAAGTAATTCAAAACATTTTTTAAACTTTTATTTGAATTCCAATATGATAAGGACATCGGGGTTATAGGATGTATTGCTCAAACATATATGGGATTCATATATCTATACGGATTGTGTGATATAACGATCCTACAATACCAATTAACAATGGCATGTTTGACCAATATGATGCAGTAAAATAAACTATTTTTATATTAGATTTGAAAGGCATCTTTGTAAACTCGAAAATGATTAGCGTCAGTGGTTTAAAAATTCTAGAAACATACAAATTGTTGGAAGCATAACGATTACTTAGTCTTAATAAAATAAGAACATTAATATTTTTTTATTTACACAATACAATCGTCTTATGAAGGAATGCTTTTAATCAGCATCTTCATATGCATTTCGGAGATTTGATATTGTTACATATTCTATTTTTATTGTAACATTTTCATAACTGGCTAAATATTATTAAAGATATAATTTATCTATACCTTGAATAGAAAGTTATTGACACTTCTTTCGTTGTAAGTCCGTCCCCGTAGCTAAACAGGGAGGCATCGAATTTGTGATCCAGGGGTTGTTTTGTAAAATTACAATTAACTAAAGAGATCTTCTATAAAAAGTGTAATCAGGTGTTTGTCATTTTTATTTGCTTAACATAAGCGTATGAATAAAATGCAATTGTATTCCTTGACTTACTTATGGTTGACGTCTATTTGTCTTTCAGCTTACAGCCTCCTTTACAATCGAACTAAACGCTGACTGTATAAACTCAAAGTATAAAGATCAAGCATTTACACTTAATGAGGCAAATGAAGATTTTGATTTCTATTTAAATCATTCTTATGATTTAGCATCGTCTCTGTCTAATATTGATTTTGATCACTCATCTATTGCAGGATTTGTGACGATTATATCTAATGGTTTTACACCATTATAACGAAAGTAAACATTACGCTAATGGAAATTGTTTCTTCTAAGATTGATGTATGTGTATAACTCGTCATTCGGTAACCTAACTTGATCATATAGATGTAACCTTTGAACATAATAACTACATAAATTATGTTTTCTTAAGATATCTAAACATAATCATCATTTTGAACTGAAGTTGCTGATTTAATGATACACTATCATCTTTTGGTAAAATAGTTTGATAGCAGAAATTTATTGAAATTTAGTAAATTCTTGCTGAATATGTTTACTATGAATAAATGAATGTATAAACTATGTTTGAGAAGCTGCTTTCTTTATTACTTGTCAACTTAAATTGGTCTATTCTTTCCAAACCTGCAAGTTTTTTTCAATGACACTGTTATTATACAGTATGACCAGTAGTGTGTAGAGTTTTAGACGTTATATAGTTTCTGCGTGTATTCAATTGATGTTTATTTTACATTTCTAAAGAGACAGTATAGAAATTATTAGTTGTTGTTTTTTTTTCTTCAAATATCAAACTTGAGCGTAATATATCTTTAAGGATACGTTATCACTTGTCCGTCGCTAATACTTTTTGCTAATTTTCTGTTATGACTTTCAATAAACATAACTATATTTCAGTGAAATATTATTCGATTCAAATTGTAATATTTCTTATTTTCCTGAGGTAGCTCTCGCGATATGCTTGCAGAAATTGTGAAACATATTTCTATCAACATATTGAAATTGCAAAAAAAACAGAGAACATTTTTGCCAACGAAACGGTGAAAATAAGAGAGCTATAATGGAAAATTATATACCTTTGAAATAAAGAATCGGCTTATATTTAGCTAGTTCACATTATATGTTTGTTATTCCAATATTAAAAGATTAAACGAACAATTATCAATAACCACTAGCGGTGACCCAAATATTACCTTAAACAAATGTCACGCGATTCCCCACCTTGAGAGTTATGTAATGATTATTGTGACAGAAGTGATGATAATTATGATGGTGATGATAGCATTGAATTTAATCTATAAATTAATATCTACCAATTTTTGACAAAAACTGAGGAACATGCCTTTGAGTCAATGTAATAGCTAATCGTGTTATCGTGATGTGTATAGTAAGATCAACAACGATATTAAGATAGTTTTATGTGATGCTGTGTATACTCTCTACTGAGATTTTTGGATAAATCGGAAATGAAAATATCATCCCGTGATTTGTGTAGCAATGGATGAAGGTATGGACCAATTACAAATCTGTAAAAATATATGGATTCTCAATCCGGTTTTTAACCATTTTATTTTGTGCAAAATGACCATAAAATGAAAAGCGTTGCAAATCGAGCTAAGGAGCGCACATAATTTGATACTTAATTCTCAGATTCACAGTATATTTCTATATTGTGTTTTATTCCATTTAATGGGTTTCGCTTGATCCATGAACTAAGCATTTTCAAATGTTATACTTTTAAGGGTGTTAACCTCCATGGGGCGCCTTAAATGAAAAAAAAAACAAACAAACAGAAAACAAAAAAAAAAACAAACAAAAAAACAACAGAAAACAAACATCAGATCGTAAAAATAGTAAAAACAAACTTTTAGTACATAATTTTTAAAGATACACCATGCTCAAATTGTATATTTGAAAATATCAATAATTGCTGCACAGCCTTTTTTTGAATAAACGTATAAAATAAACATGTTTTGACTTTACAGATAGTTAATGTTTCAAATCCTACACACAACAGTATAGGTTGACACACGATGAATATAAAGTGTGATTAAGAAACTGACATTTTGTTAAGAAATGATCAGCTTTTCTTGACCTGTAATAAGAACAGTATATTCCAATACATGTACATAATTTGTACGTTCTTGTACTTACGAGACATATTTAGTTGGAATTTTATTGATTTCAATAAATGTCTGCAATAAAATCTTTTCCTCAAAAAAGAGCATATATTTGAAGAAAATTAAGTATTGTTACTTAACAGTAATTGATTTATCTATGTTTTATTCCAGATGAAATAGGTGCCAAAGTGTCTGTCCACACCTAGAGCATATTGCGTGTAGAACATAACATTGTGTGCTTTGTGTGTAGTCTAAACATATGTATGTGATATTAAAAAAGACACTGTGTAGCAATTGTCAATATTTATATTTCTATAGAAATCTGTAATGTTAAATATTTATCATGAATCGGTATAAATGATTGCAGGAACATAAAGTCAACATCATCAACAATTAATTTAAAATCAAAATTCAAAGTTCCAAAGAGCACCGTAACCTTTTATGTTTTACTGTACTACATTGAAAAGTATCATATCATTCCATGTCACTAAAATTAGTGAGATGTCGAATTTGGAGCTGATAAAGTTTCATATGGACATATAAGAAGATATATATATATATATGTTCTATATTCGAAAGTTGCATCCGTATGGTGAATTATAGTGTAATTATATATATTTGTACGACATGTCATATATCATGTACAAATAGAAAGAAACTAGGAATTTTTGTATATAAATCTTTTGAAAAGAGAAATGAAATGCTATACGGTTCAGTTGAGTAATGACTTATTTTTCTTGTAAACCTACTTATATGTATTGTTGTAAAATGTGAATTTAAAACATCGTTCTAGATAAAAAAACATGTAGAAAATTGATATTTAATGCAATTTTCATGTATCATGCTTTAATTTAATCCATGATTCCCGTCTTGCATTTTGTTTCGGTAAGGCTGGTAGTTAAAATGGATGTAATTTGTATGTTCTTGTTGTACTATATATATAAATATTGTTATTATTGTACTAAATTCATGCAAGGGTTATCTTTCTTTTTACGAGAAAGATAGCATATTACTCCATGTATCTCAATGTATATATATATACAATTCTGATTGTAATTTAAGGAGAAAATAATGTTTTTCAGATAACTAGTCTTATGAAATTTTTATTAAAGTCATACTTTAAATGATACGAAATGAAATTATTAAGAATATTAAACTTTCGTATGTCATGCTTGACCTTCTCCAATGAAAAGTTTATGTACATCTAATATTAATTTTGTTCGCTGTATTATGCACATAAATCATGCTCATTTTGTATTGTACATGTATATATGTATGCTTGTATTGTCATCATGGGGGAATAGCCTTATGGAATAAATGAAATAAACTCTCTATCAAACAATTCCGAGATCAGATATTTTTTGAATAAACATTTAATTGTTTCTTAATTTTCATCTCTAATTATTCAGATTATATGTCATTTAAAATAATAATCATAATTGAGTCTCGAATACAATTTAAAAGCAGAACATGTTTAACTTAAAAAACAATTATACAGTTACAACTATATGGAGAAATATTTGCCATTGAACCGTTATTGGCATATAAAGTTCAAACACCTTTTTTGTTAAAATAGAACAACAAAAGTAATTTAGCACTCCTCTTACGGTCAATAGATACTGTTAAAACAGACAAACAGACAAAGCCATGTTTGTTTACTTTACAGTTAATATATAATCAGAATATATCATTAATAAATTATTATTTAGCAAATATACCATTCAGACATAAAATGTCAATGTATTTTGTCTGTAAACGTAACTGACTGATAATATATAAGTGCACTTCGGGACATAAATAGATATCATATTGATACACATATAAATATAGATTACGTCATAATTTATGATCATTTACAGCTAAATGTAACATCTGGCCAATTCCTTTTTAGTTTTACATACATTTACTACTCAGCATATATTGGATACCAGTTCGGTTTAAAGTAATGTACGATATGGGTTTTAGGTTTGATCAAAGCTTCTTTTTTTTCATTTTACAAAAATAGGTAAAAATTAACACATGCAAATTACAAATGTACGTGTCCCTAGTGGTATTTCTTTATGGAATGAAACATTATGAGGTTAATTGACTAAGAAGAAGAAAATATAAGTATTTCAGAATTTCAGAAAAAAACAAAATATTTATTTGATGATAAACGGATAAATATATTAAGAAAGTAAATCGAAAAATGTGATAAAAAAATTCTCTTTTTTTGTTATAATAACGACATTTATGTCTATGAAGTATGATATATGATTTCACTAAAGAGCAGATGTTTTAACATTATTATTTGTTTTATTTAATTATGCTTTCCTTTCTTGACTTAGTTGTCTACATAAACTAAAAATGTTCTATAAAATCGTCATTGTTGGATATGAGTTTATATAGTACTAAACAAAAAAAGCGGACAATTGTAACAAAATACAGTTCGAAAGAAATAAGGTGGATTTTTTGATTATCACTTTTGAAATTCATGAAATGGAAGCACTAATATTAAAGGTACGATGTGTGCTGAAATATTCTGTATCCCATGAGGATTCCAAACTTGGTTCAAGTAGTTTGTTGTGGCTATGAACTTAACAGACGTTTATGTTATTTGCCACCGATAATAACAGACAACATCGTAACCTTAATTGACATTTAGTAGTCAATGTACTATCCCCTTCTTAAACCTATCTGATATAAATGACTTAATTGATGACATTTTCAAAACATGGTTTACGAAATAAATGCCCTTTAAATTTAATAGAATTTGCATTTAAAACAAATCAGACATGCTCAATATGATAACGAAAATATCAAATATTGCCTTGGGTATATAAATGCTTAAGATTATTGCAAATTTAACATGGAATTTTTGTTTATCTAAGTAAACTACACGAACTCCTTTCCCATTAATATGACAATAACACTGGTTGATCTGGTGGATATTTAATTTAAAAAACATGTTAGCTTAAATCAAATTGGAAATAGAAGATTAAGAACATGACCAGTACATGTTTGCTTGGTAAATCAATTTCCATATAAATTTATTTTACACACAACGTCAGTATTGTTTGTGGCAAGTTTATCTTCCACACCTCTTTTCAGTTGCTTATGACAGGTATATCCTGGATTCAAGGATGGACTTGTTTTAACAAACGAAAAGACGTCAAAAGATTTTTCTTTAGCACGTTCACAGGTTTGGTATTGTCATACTGACTATGTCACATGTAACGAAAGAATGTGACATGTATACTAAAACGAATGACAGAAGAGAAATGACAAAAATAAATTAGATGATTTTCATGATATTCAGCCATGAAAACGGGAGAAAAACTTTTAACGAAATAAAGCCAACTACCCTCCCTATATTAATTCACCCTACGGATACATCTAGCCAAACAATTTTCCTAAGAATAACTATTTAAGGCGGTACCGAGGCTATGCCGACTGCGACGATAATATGCGTTTTATTTATTTTCTTGAATGTTATTGAGTACAATATTGACCATGTAATGTTGTTTTTTGTTTCTCTTACAATATAAAAGTCATTTGCTTGCAAGAATTAATTTGAAACTACACCTGGTTTAAGAAGACCTTTCATATTATTTTTTTCATTACAGTGTCTTTCAACGTTTTTCTTTGTGGCATTATGCAATTGTAAAATTATGCTTAAAAGCGACGTCAAATGCAAATGTGCCAGGTCAATGTTGTTGGACAATGAACTTTTATACCAGTTTTAGTAGTATATTTTCTGACATTTTAAACGACACATTAAACAGGAGTAACAATGTCGCAAAATACGTCCGTCACAAAAGCTTTTGATGGAGATTCGGGTATTATGAGAAAAATGCTCTGGGCAATTTCGGAAAATATCTGGAATTTTATCATCTCTAGTAGACCTTGAAAATATTTACCAAAACTACATGTGTCAACCTTGTTGTCATAATAGTTATCATTTGTGTTACAATCCATCAATAAAATAATTATAGCAAAGTCTTCATTAGTATTATAATGTTTAGCTTGACCCTTCTCGTGTATGGTTATATGATTTAATATCGATCAATCTCTTACAGAGATATACAAGCACACAAAAATAAAAAGTCATTTAAATCTTATATTTACGACTTAATGATTAAATACAATGATATAAAGATATGACACTTAATATTGATTTCGTGTTGAAACTAGTAGCTGTAGCAACTGGCCAGCTATAATAACAAGGTCAATGGTGTATACAATGATAAATATGGCATATATTGCTGTGAAAATTACCTCCGACATTGGGATAAAAGTTTTCGTGCTATCTAAACATGTAACTATGAAACAATGTTTCAAGTTTATTGAAAACAACTAATCACTCGCTAATATACTATTCCATTGCGCAACTGTTGTTATTCTGAATAGATATCAATTGCTTTATTCAAAAATCTTATATTATTCATATGATCAGACACGAAGTACACTGAAACAAATTCAAATCATTTGTATACTCAGTATGCGGAGTTACATGCTAGATCTAAGAAATAGCATGGCAGATAAACCGTGATTGTGCGTGCCTTCTTCTGTTTTGGTTTTAAAAGTGTATTTTTTATATTGTATGCATTTTTATATAAATTAAATTATTCTTTCGTTTTATTTAATAAGGATTTAAAATGTTTTCCTTACAAACCTGCAATTACATAACGTTATCTTTAATGGTCGAAGATGAATCCTCTCAGAAATTTCTCTGTAACTCATGTAATTACGATTGATTTTGTCATCATTAGACATAATATTTTTAGCCATCGCTGGTAAATTTAAACTTAAGTTATTAAGTTGACACCAAACACTTTGGCACAGTACTAATACAAACTGTACTACGCAGGGCAATAAATCATTCCTGCTAATTTTAAAAATAATAATAAGACAACCTGACAAACCTACTTTGTATGCAATTTTTAAAGCAACTTTTGATCAAAAATTGAACAATAACAAAAACAAAAATGAAAAGCAAAGACGACTTGTGGAACACAGACCGTGACCAAGAATTAAATGCGTGCAATCTTACCGACTTTAAAAAGTTTTCCGTCCATTTAAACCTGATCTACCTTTTCAGATGATGGTAATAGACGTTTATGTACACGGAAAATGATACGTCATATCACATTATCATAGAAAAAATTATTTATTAACAGTAAATGTCAAGATAAAAACACATGTGTATTATTCTCATATTTTATATCCGATATCTGTAAATAAATTACATTTAATCTATAGCCAAGACAATCGGCAAAACTCAAAAAGCAACATTTCCTACGACCCACATAGAATATGGTTATATGTCATTCTTGGCAATTGCATTATCCTTGACTACAAGAAATCTTCATAATTATGTTTTTGTTATATGACACGATTAAGCTAGGAGTGTGCGTATTGCGAGATTTTGTGGGCATAATATGAATATAGGTGTCAAGAAGACATCGGAAATGCACTTAACTAGTAATTATCACTATTTATTGCTTAAACCTTTCTTGTAATTTGTATTTTGTTTATAAATTATGTGATAGAAAATGTCCCTAAAGCAGTAAAATAAACTCAATTAGTGTAGAAAATAATTTAAGTAACACAATTATAACTTAGTCTATTAAATCATTACTTGATAATAATGTACAAAGAAAATAATGTATTCGATTTTTTGGTTTTTGACATATCAAATAATGCATTTTCAAAGGCGAAATGATTATAAATGTGGTATTATTTCATTGATATGGGAATGTTTATACATATTTCTTTAGCCTGTGTGATTTACTGAAACAAAACATGAGGCTTTGAAACTTTATGACTTAGAAATAGTTAATTGTAGAGCTTTGGTAATGAAGTATAAGTTCAAAACTTTCGTAATTGATGATGTTGTTTTAACACTTATCCCGACCAAAACATGATACTGGTACCTTGATGGTTGATGCAGGATGTTTGAAATCAAAAGTAAACTTTTTTATGGTTTTAACAAGTTTTTAAACATATTAAAATATATACAATACAAATATGCCTCCCATCGAGGCCTTTTTCATTTCTTTTACCCATTTTATTAGCGCGCTGCATAGTATAAAGTATGTAAATTCTGGCAACATGAAAATATCAAAGATTGATTGATATTTTATTTGTGCATGTCTCATGATACAAACTGTCACATTTTTGTTCTTTATTTCATTTATATTATTTAACTACAACACAAACAGGAGATCATTGACGTAACATTTAACAATAAAACTGAAACAAAATAACCAGAACAAAATTAGCATGTCTCTGAAATACACTTGTCGATTTTAAATGCACGACTGCGCTTTTTAAGATAAAAACTGCTGTTTTGTTATTAGGTTGATCTAAGATTATGATAAACACATGCTTTTTATTGGCGATCGTTTGTTTTTGAATTCATAAGAAATTATTTTTCAATGTAAAACAAGTTTTCCCAAGTCAATGTTTATATGTAATCATGCTTGTCAATGTTTGATACATTGATTTATTTTTGCCAGAGTTTACCTAGTATGTAAAGCATTTTTTAATGCTAAGATTTTTATAGTTGAATATTTAAAGATTAACATTGTACTTATGAAACATAAGTTAAATATACATTATTATTACTCATTTTTTTCGTAATGTTAATTTCCTATAGGCCTCTGGGAGTTATTTTTACTGTTAATGCAAGTGTACCACGTGACTCAGAATTTTGTACTGTTACTTAGGTAACAGCTCTTTTTAACAGTATAAAATCTGGTCACGTGGTCTATTCTCTAAATAAAATGTAATGAAATTGCCTCCATTTTTCTCTCGATTCATTCTTATTTTCGACGTTCACAAAGATAAGAGCATCGCGTAACTATGTCACAACCTAGTTGTTTGTACCCTTGAGCGCTTTTCGCGTATAAAATATCTTTTTGTTGAATACATTGTATCTGTTTTCAACGGAAGTTATTACATTATAAATAATTATAGTGGTGTCACTGAATGACGTCATAGCGGGATCCCCTTCTGGAATAATGTTTTTACTTATGATTTTCAATTACATATTATGAATAAGATTTTTTAATAAAATGTTTTCAAATGGTTTGATTTATGAAACAAATACTTATTCAAACTGAAGCAGGTGCAGGAACATTTTTAAAAAATCGAATTATTCCGTTTTTTTTGTAAAATAACACAATAAATTTTCATTGTTGGTGGCCATTTTGGACAGAAGCGTATCAGGTGACCTCCTTATTTGGAATGATGCGCGAGTATTTCTAAGTATTTTAACATTTTTCTAAAATTCCAAAACGAGGGTAAAAACGCTTTCCATTTGACGTATGGCAATAGCAAGGTAACAGACGACAAGTATTGTTATTGTTTAACTGATTATAGGCAAACTTTGAACAACTTTGTAGGCATAATAAGTTAATAAAAAACCTTTCAAAACACCACATATTTCCAGCCTTATCAAATCGTTTATATCAACAATTTATGAAAATATAGCATTCGCTCTACCTTCGCTGTCCGTGTGAAGTTGACATTCAAAAACGAAAGTAGATTTGACTCTGAATTGTCATATGACTTGCATTTTATGGATGATCGTGTACACTGATTAATGTATTATTAATTTATTGATAATCAATCTATTATCGATCACCAATTTAACAATGAAGATGATATTTAATTTTAAAATAATCTTTATGTAATTTTTGGCCGAATTTTAAATAAAAAATAATATTTTAAATTGTTTCAGGCGCACATCTACATTTTGTCTTAGTTATATACACTTTCAGTGCAACAGCTTAAGTTTGACATATTGGAAGCACCTTATGTTAAAAGGTAATCATTATTTCATTTCTTTGTAATTGATTATTGACAAATTTTTACTTTAATTCCTGGTTCAGGTTGGCTTGAAAAGCTGAAATTCTTTTTATATATAATCATAAAATGTAAATTTTATCACATGATGGAAAGATAGATTAGATAGTTACTTTACCATCAAAGTATAAAGTTTCCGTCGTTCTGTCTTTATAAGAACTTTATTTTCAAAATGATCAAAAATGATATTTTCTAGGCAATGAATGAAAACCTGAATTGTCCCAGGATTTGTTTGACAGTAGCCAGGTAAGTCAACCCTCAAGTCCATTGGCATTGATAAGCTCGGATTCAGATAGATCTACTCATTGTATACAGACATGTTCAGTAAGTTTATATATAGATTTGAACTTTTGCTATGAGGCAGAGCTGAAAGTAAGATACTTTCCATGGAAGATTCTCCTCTCTAAGTTGACAGCTAGAGAAAATGAATATTGGTAATAATAAAATGCTTTATATTGCAAACGAATATTTTTTTACCTCATTGATTAGTTTATCATAAATACATTTAAGTTGATCACAAGTTCAGGACAGGCATCTGAATCTTACTTAGAACTTAAAAATATGAGAACTGAATTGCAAAATTCATCCTTAAATATAACAATATATAGTTCATTGAAAATAATTTCTATTTATTTTATCATCAACATTAAATTTTTCTTAAATGTATTTGGACCCTTCCTATTTATTATGGTTGATTTTTTGTTAAATTCTTAATAGTACATCTATAAGAGTATAAAACTCTGTTTAAAAAAATTGTAGAAATTGAATTATTTCTTGAGGACAGTCCAGTATTTCCAAAGAAGAGACGTATTGGCAGGAACATTGACCAGCAGTTAGTAGTAAGTGATTGTGACTTGTCCTGTTCATGTATTTCCCAAGTTTTCTCCAACCTTACTAATCTACTGTTATCGCTTAAAATCTGCTAGCTTCTAATTATAGTACAATGGATATAATTCATTGACGATCCAGTAACTCTTTTGATTTTAAGCCAATACTATAAATTATATACTAGTATTAAAGTGATGGATATTTGAATTATTTACATCAAAAGGATATTGTGTGTAATACATACAACATTCTTAGATTTAAAATCAGAAAAAAAAGTATTTTGAATTTTAAAAAGTAACTATGTCTTTAATTATCTTTGTTTGCTTTGCTGCTTGCTATAACCAGTTTGTTTTGCTGCATGATTGCTTTGCTTGCTATAACCTGCTTCTATGTGTAGTTAACTAATAATTCCAGGTATCAGGAAAAAGGGATAGAGGATGTCAGACATTCTTTGAACTGATTCTTGTGCCAAGAAGGCGGTTATTTAATAAGCAAGTGAAAAATAATTTAGTTGAATTGGGAGACATAAATGAATATGGACTGTTCATGAATAACACATTAGATGATGATGATACCACCGTATACAAAACTAAATCTGTGCAAACCGCTGAAAGCGGTAATTGGGCTTGTGAAAGTGGGACACAAACTGAAAAAAAGAACTTGAGGCAAAAGTCTTTACAGGAAATGACATTTTTCAAACTATAAATGGTCATAGTTTTGCCCAGACAATAATAACATGCTTGTAACTTTTATATACTGAATCAATAAAGGATGGAAAAAATTACTAACAGTGAAGTGTTCAACTTATTAAAAAGCTCTGGTCAATCAGATTGTATCAAATTTTTAATAGAACAAAAGTCTTTGGAAACAGATCTTTTACCTTCTTCGGAAGCATATAAAAATCATTAAACAAATTGTCTAATCAGGAATTAAGTCTTAGAAAATCTAAGCACAAACCTGGGGGTCTTTTAAAGTACAATGATTTCTTAAGTTGCCAATTCCATCACCCAAATTGCCTACCACAAGCCTGTCATCCCAAAGTCACAAGTGATGAGTCTTTAGATTTAAATGCAACATTCATACAGGAAAGAAACTTAAAGTTATCTGAATGTATTAAAGACGGAGAAAATAGAATAAAAAATTAGAGAGTTATTTGCAAGTAACTGAAGCAAAACTGAAAAGTTTTAAAAATTAAGTGAAAAGGGTTGCTGCCAGAGAAGATTATGCAAATAAAAAGGTTAAAAAGCTTGAAGAAAAGGTTACAGGTACATGTTGTGTTGACAATAAACTTCGAATTAAAGAACTTGAAGCACAATTAGATAAAAAAAAATAAAGCAATTAAAGAGTTGAGTGAAAGTTGTGAGTACTTGAGTGACTTATTTAAAGACATTAATATTAAGGAAAGAACTTTAAATGTTTTTGATGAGAATAGTAAAAAATATGCAAAATATGCACATTCTTTAAAAACATGTGTGTATGAACCTCTTACACATAATGTTTCTGCATCAAAAGTGTCAAGTGTAATAAGTGCTGTATTAAAACTGGTAAGTGTTTTTGCTAACAAATTGCCTTGCATGTCTTCTGTTTTACAAATGAATATTCAGAGACTAGATTTAGCATATACACAGCTATGTGAAGTTTTCTCAGCCAAACAGAATACATCATTAATGACCGACGAAACATCAAAATTTGAGAGTAAGTTTATGGGCTATGAAGCAACAGATGAAGATGGCTACTTATGGGTATTAGCTTTACGAGAAATAGAAACTAAATTAGCTGATCATATACTGAAAGGTTTTAAACAAATACTTGGTGATTTGGATGAAAAATGCACTGGTAATTCTGTTTCAAAAGATATAGTGACTCATAAAATACCCACAATGTCCGACAGGGCTGCATCTGAATTTGAATTCAATGACTTACTCAAATCATTTAGAAAAGAAATATTACCTTTAACATACACAAATTATTATTCATTTAGTGAAGATGAGAAAAAAATGTAGAGCACCTTTGTAATTTCTTTTGTGGTTTGCATTCCCTAGTAAATTTTGCTGAAAATGCTAGAAAATGTACTAAAGACAAAAGAGGTTGAAAAAGGAATATTTGATGGGATAATTCCTATCAGTGAATACGACTCTTGTACATGCTGCCTAATTCGAGAGGCAACCAAGGACTTCGGAGAAGGATCAGGTGGGGATGAGAAAAGTGGTGCCCAAGGAAAATTCAAAATTTACATAAATAATTCCTGCATGAGAAAGGATTGAGAAATGTGCCCCTGAGATCATACAAAGGGACACGATTCAATGTTGTGTATGAGAATGCAGCATCGTTATTTTTTCTGCACACTCGGATAAAAGACTTTCTTCAAGAGTATGGAGTTGAAAACAGGCTATTAAAGTCCATTCTGCATGACCTTGAAACAGTTGAATTTGTTGCTGGAGTGAAGGCCCTTGGTCTGCTATCAAAGTTCATTACCTGTCCACTGTGGAATATACTTGAAAATGGAGAGACAAAAATTATTGAAATGAATGAAAAATATGCTCAGCTTAAAACAACTTTAGAAAATTCAAGCAAAAACATTGATGAATTTATGAAAGGGAAAGTAAAGGTGTTTGGTGAAGACACATTTATAGAAAAAGGACCTATTTATGATTCATTAATAGCTGATGATGTTTTTGGTGATAAAGTGGAAATGTTCTAAGAAGTCTTACTGCCAGCAATGGCACAGCTTTGCCAGAAATTATTCAAGGATCAATTACCTGGAGGCGCACACACATCACTACCTACAACAAACAGTGAAAAACTAACAGGTACTCCAAAAACATGATGTGTTGCTGAAAGCATTCTTGGGCAACTGGATCAGCTCGTGCGCATTAAGCCTAATTTAAGTACATCGGCAGCAGAAGCTGGAATAATGTTTGTGAATAATCAAACATTGAAATTGCTCGAGTCAAAAGATAAAAAGGAGAAAAAGAGATGTAAAAAAGCTCAAGCGAGATTTCAAAGCTCTGCTCACTGAACTAGAAGGAAACAGATTAAGGGCCATGCAGGAAAAAAACCAAAGAGACAGAGTTGAGAAAGGGAAATTGAAAAAACAACACAATTGTACAACAAACATTATACACCATTGACTTTGGCAAAGTGCATCTGAAGTGGAAAACATGGTTATGTCCTATGAAAAGGAATCTGAGAAAATAAAAGCACTTAAAGCTCAACTTTGCTTCAGAAAAGAGGTACTTAATCAAAAGCCAACTGAAATGGGTATTTTTAATTTTACAAAACAATTAGTAGGCCAGTCAAGAAAACAGTTGACTGTAGATGAATTTAAAACTAATTTGAAAAACCTAGCTGTTGTTCAAGAACATGAAAACCAGACAGAAGTGCACATGTTAGTTGGTAAAAGAGTACGTCACAGGTTTCAATCTGGTGATAATGAAGATAAATGGTACTTGGGAAAGGTCATATCGCAGGTACAACTAATATACTGTTCTAACGTTTAACATAATTTTGAAAGCATAAAACAAGTAAACTCAACAAGCTATCTGAAAAGGGATCTTATTTTCATTCTTTTTACCCTCTTATTATCATGATACCAATCGTTCAATTACTTAAATTAACTGGTCTTTAATATATATCTCAATCATATTCAACCTTAACTGCAAGGACATGACAGTATTTCAGTAATTGTTTGTGTTCGTATTTAGCAGATTTGTATTTAGTGCTTATTGTGCTTGTAATTTGATGTTGCTTTCATCAGTTTATATTATTTATTGTAGCTACAAATAAACTGTTTTCAAAGTACTAATTATTCCTATCCCTTTGTTCATATTTAATGATAAATACTTTGTGAGACCACTAGTTATAAAATTGTTAATAGAAGTTACAAAATGTATTCAACTTTTAAGGTTTTGTTATGATGCTACAGATCAAGATCAGAATGATTTGCAGATATTCGTGAATTAATGTGTTCCAGGATGTTCACAAGTTACAGTTATTAAGTACCCTATGTTAAAGTAATTATAAAAAAACAGTATGACTGTGTTAGTTAAATATTTGACTTTAAATTGTCATTCTATTGACATGATTAACATGTCCTGACATATTTGAGCCGAGGTATGAAAGTGTATTAATATTCAGGAAAGATACTTATTTTTATAAGAAACCATCAAAGTTGTGTTATTAAACCTTAAAGAAGTAAATACACATGCATTTGTCTTTAAGTACAGCCATGGTTATTTGTTTGTCAAACCTGACCACAGCAACTGTTTTAATTGTGATTAAAGCGACAAAGAGAAAAAACCCATATAATTCTGAGATTATTTTATTTTATTATTTTTCCTTAGACATGCATACACTGAATAAATAAACATATTTGTACTGTCCAGTAAAAACCTTTTAAAGTTATTGTTGGACAGATACAACATTACAAATATCAGCTTCTTCCAGAGAATCGACCTTGTATTGATGTCATACATTTTAATTATTATCTTAAATACGATAACACAATACATTATGCGCATTTTGAATTTATTGTACTTGTAGATATAATTGAAATAAGAAGGTTTTGTTTAACCATAAGTTATAATATTTCTTAAATTGAGAAATATTTCAGTATCAACTATTTCTCGTATAATAGCTTTACTTTTTAACGGCTCGCACAATATTATGTTTTCCATAAAACAGACAAATTTCGTTTCGCATTACTAAAAGTTAGCTGTTTTAAAAAGAAAAAAAAAGACTTTTAATTTTTAACGCGCTAAATGAACTAAACAAGGATTCAAATATACTTTAAGAGGTTTGTATAATTTTATTGACTAACAATTCAAGACCAATACATTATTAATGTCATCTGGTTATGGAAGATATAATTGATGAATTATAAAATAAAATATTTGAAATGGACATAGTTGAAATAGTCGTAAAAGATGTCAAAATATACAATCACTGAATAACACTTCTCAAATTAAGGAAAATCGCTGAAAAAAAACTGTTTTATTCTTTTTATATAGCGGATTGACATGGAAAAAATGTTGTTTTTTTTTTAATTATTAAACAAAGCTTAATGGCATTGAGTGGAATAAAATAAATTAAATGCGAAAAAAGAATGAAATAATAATTTTGATAAATATACTACAAGGATAACTCAAATCGTTACTACAAATCTAGATAATTTGTGCTACTTTGGAAGAAATAAACTCGTAACTAACAAAAATACAGACAATTAAAGAAATAGAAGTCTTGTTTTTCAAATGGTATATTCATTTATTTTACAACTGATATAAATGTTATTTTGTTCACTGGAAGTGCAACTGTGACTATTAAATCCAAAGTATTTCATGTATTTCAAAACATTTTTAGCTTTTATTTGAAAGGATGTATTGCTCAAACCTTTATGGACAACATATATCTATATGGATTTTGTAATATAAAGATCCTGCAAAGCCAGTTTACAATGGCATGTGTGACCAATATGATGCAATAAAATAAAGTATGTTTTTATTAAATTTGAAAGTCACCTTTCGTAAACTCAAAAATAAAAGCGTCAGTTGTTTAAAAAAAGTAGAAACATATAAAAGCCTGTATCAGATTGTTTTTTGTTAGCAAAAATACTTAATGAAATAAGAACAGTCATAATATTTACACAATACAATTGTCTTATCAAAGAATGCTTTTAATCAAAATCTTCATTTGCATTTTGGAGATTTGGTATTGACACACATTCCATTTTTTATTGTTACATTTTCATAACTGGCTAAAAATATCAAAGATATAATTTTATTTATACCTTGAATACAAAATTATTGACACTTATAATTCCTGTTGTAATCGCAAACATGCATCAAACTATTAAGTGCAATCACAATTTACAGTGCTAAATATTTAGTTGCTAGTCCGTCGGCGTAGCTCAATAGAGAGCTATCGAATTTATGATCAAGGGGTCGTTTGCATAATTACAGTTCAACAAACAGATCCTCTATAAAAAGTGCCTGGAGTTGTCCTTTATATCTAAGCTACATACGCGTATGATTAAATGCAATTAGATTCCTTGACTTACTTATGGTTGACACCGTGTATGTGTTTTTTGAACTTACAGTTCTTACCTCCTATACAATCTAACTAAATATCTGTATAAACTCAGAGCACTTATTCTTAATGAAGACAATTAAGATTTTGTTTTCTATTTATATCATACTTATGATTTGTCTCTATCAAATATTGATTTTGATCACTCATCTTAATTTTTTGCGAGACTTGCGCCGTTTGCATCTAATGTTTTTACACCGTAAACAGAAAAGTCAAAAGCACGCTAATGGAAATTGTATCATATTTTGGGGACCTTTCTATAGAAGATGTGCCTTTAACCAACGTGCTAAATGAGCTCATTATGTCTTTCGTTTACTCTTTGTGATGATAGGGAAAAAAGAGATAACATTTAAATATTCAGATGCTCAAACATTAGTCAGGCAGGTGGGGGTCGTATTTTGACGACAGGTGACTTGTTTTTATGTTTACCTAATTGCATGTTACAAAAGAGAAAGAACACTCTGCAGTCTCCATTATATTCGGGGGTATATCCCCAATCCCCTCGTACAAATCAGCCTCGTGTGTCGTTGCCATTTCTATTACAAATTTAACTAATAATTTCTCGAATAAATTACTAATATCTTCATTTTCTGTATTCTCAACAGTTAATTCCAAGATTGATACATGTGCATAACTTGTCATTTGGTAACCTAACTTGACAATATACAAAGGTAAACCCCTGAACAAAGAACGAAATTTGTTTTATTAAAGCAATTGAAACCGAATCATTTTCTAAAACTGTCGTTGCCGATTTAAAGATATACTATGCTCACCTTTGGGTAAAATAGTTTTATTGCAGAAATTTATAGCTGAATATGTCCATTTACAATAAATGAATGTATAAACTATATTTGTGAAGCTGCTTTCTTTCTTACTTGCCGACTTAATTTGGTCTATTCTTTTAAAAATTGCCAGTTTTTTTAATGAAACTATGTTATTATACAGTGTTTACCTGTAGCGTGTAGTGTTCAAAACGTCATGTATTTTCTATGTGTGTATTCAAAAGATGTTTATTTA
>NW_026866099.1:0-67900 GCF_026571515.1 Ruditapes philippinarum | reverse complement strand
TTTTAATAATATCAGAATGAATATAGTAGTCATAAGTAAGGGATTGTTTTTTATGATTTTCTTTGAAACGCAAAAAATTGTCTCATTTTTGTCTTAGGACCAGCTTTAGACTGAAACATGATACCCATTTCAAAGCTTAACAATTATTGGTATTTACACATATCAATGGATGATTCTCGGAGAAAGAAAAAAATCCCTACAGCTACCTTTGGTGAAAGAAGGAAAAAACTGTTTCTATATAGAAGTCATTTCCAAGGTTTAAACCATGAAATTCTGAATTAAGTGTTTATTAAAACTGAAATATACAGTTTGGTAATTGAACGTCTTCGTAATTCTCTAGCATTTGGGCTTGTCTTTCTTATATATTTCATCCATGTCTTGGTATTCTGATAGGATGTATCACTCAAGTCATTATTTAAATCTAGAAAATAGAAAATGTAATACATTTTGTTTTGTTCTTTTATCATTGTTTCGTAAAACTTGTTCGTTGATGATGCGGACATATTGTTTTAAGTGACTTATGCAAGAACAGTGTGAAGTTCAAAAATAAAATCCGAATTGATTGAATATCTATAAACGGTTGAAAGCGGCAGTATTCATTTCAGACAATATTCGTAGATACTTGATTTAATTTGGTATTTACTGAACAGTTTTGTATTCTATTGTAAAACAAATGAACCTTTTCCAATTTGGCCTTAGATAAATCTAAGTACTTGACATTTTAGGCTTTCACAGCAGAGACCTTGGTGTGTCAGCATAAAGTGGAAATTGACTTTCGTTTTTTTGTGACCTCTTTTTTTTTTGTGTCTGTGAACTACAATACGAGAGAAGTGTATGGTCGGAAAACAGTCTCAAATCATCAAGTGCTCTCTCTGTGTCAATTCAATCTGCCGACTTCAGATAAAAAAGAATTATTGTTTGGCAATTTTCGATGATAAAGCTTAAATTAACAAAGAGCTGTCCGAAGACAGCGCGCTCGACACGCTTTTTTATTGCTTGCCAATAAAAAAGTTTTTTTTGCAGTAAAAGGGTCAAATACAAGGGAATCTCTGTATTTTAAAGTGAACTAGTTGTTTGATACCCTTGAAATATTACAGCAATGTTTATATGACATAATTTTTATGGTAAAGTGAACAAGTGGATAGGAATGAATTTTTTAGATTTTTTAAGTTTTTTAGTGCTTCCTATAATATAACAAAACAAAACATTGACAGTTAAGGGCCATAATTCAAATAAATCAAATCTTTGACAGAATTACCATTCTGCCTGGACATGTTTGGGAATCATGATTGTAAACAAGTATTCCCAACTTTCAAATTAATATCTCAAACAGTTCAGTCAAAAAAGTGGACTGGTACTAAAAACTTAACCAAGATTAATCGATAAGGCTTAGACTGAAACATGATACCCATTTCAAAGCTTAACAATTATTGGTATTTACACATATCAATGGATGCTTCTCGGGAAAAGAAAAAAATCCCTACAGCTACCTTGGTGAAGAAGAAAAAACTGTTTCTATATAGAGTGATTTCCAAGGTTTAAACCATGAAATTCTGAATTAAGTGTTTATTAAAACTGAAATACAGTTTGGTAATTTGAACGTCTTCGTAATTCTCTAGCATTGGCTTGTCTTCTTATATTTCATCCATGTCTTGGTATTCTGATAGGATGTATCACTCAAGTCATTATTTAAATCTAGAAAATAGAAAATGTAATACATTTTGTTTTGTTCTTTTATCATTGTTTCGTAAAACTTGTTCGTTGATGATGCGGACATATTGTTTTAAGTGACTTATGCAAGAACAGTGTGAAGTTCAAAATAAAATCGAATTGATTGAATATCTATAAACGGTTGAAAGCGGCAGTATTCATTTCAGACAATATTCGTAGATACTTGATTTAATTTGGTATTTACTGAAACAGTTTTGTATTCTATTGTAAAACAATGAACCTTTTCCATTTGGCCTTAGATAAAATCTAAGTACTTGACATTTTAGGCTTTCACAAGAGACCTTGGTGTGTCAGCATAAAGTGGAAATTGACTTTCGTTTTTTTTGTGACCTCTTTTTTGTGTCTGTGAACTACATACGAGAGAAGTGTATGGTCGGAAAAACAGTCTCAAATCATCAAGTGCTCTCTGTGTCAATCAATCTGCCACTTCAGATAAAAAAGAATTATTGTTTGGCAATTTTCGGTGATAAAAGCTTAAATTAAAAAGGAATTGGTCACTTAAATAATAGTTTATACTTAAAAGAAGAAGAAGAAAAAACACACATAAAAATCAATAAGCGAAATGGTTGACTTCAACATCTCTTGAAATTCTTTCAATTTCTTTGAACCAGTTAGCCAATTAAAAGCAAGAGCAATAAGTATTGTTTTCATAATTTGATTGTATATTCCATGGCCAAGTCTTTAAACAATAACTTTTGAAAAGAATGCTATGCCACAGCATTTATTCTAAATACACTTATTAGTATGAATCGAGGTAGATTTGTTTTGTTTCTATACAATTGCGAGATGCCATAGTAAAAGTGCCTGGTGAACTTGGGAATCAAGGTCATCTGTCAGCATTTCAAATGAAGGACAGTGTTCAGATGTGTCTAATATTGAGATTAAACTACCGAGCGGTCTAGTAAATCACTTACCGAGCGCTTAACAGATACCTTCTATTGTTTTCTATACAAAAGAATGTGTGAAGTCGAGTTGTTGTCGTGCTTTTCAAAATTAAGCATTACATAATCGTCACCCCCGTTACGCTGGAATGTTGATATGAGCCGTGTCATGACAAAACCAACATAATGGGTTTGCGACCAGCATGGATCCAGACCAGCCTGCGCAGTCTGATCAGGATCCATGCTGTTCGCTATCAGCTTCTCTTTTTGTAATAGGGTTTGTAAGCGAACAGCATGGATCCTGATCAGATTATGTTGGTTTTGTCATGACGTGGCTCAAATAATGTACGAATAATTGATAAAATAACGCTGAATTTTGCTGATCTATGGGGGTGGGATGGCCACTTCGAATAGGTAAAATGACCGTATATATAAATTTTTGAAGTACATGTGGAAATGAATTAGCGCACACGGCTGCTAGGACATTATATTCTAGCTTTCATAACATATGTTTCCAGGATTGGTTTTGATTTCGAAAACGAACTGGTTACCATTCTTGTGTGGAAGCGTTTGTTTCACCGCTATTAATGAGTAAATTAACGCACATTTAGGCTTTCTTTATAGGTTGTTTTTCAGTAATACTAACACATTTGCCGAAGTATATAACTTCATATAATACTAGTTTTCGACGTTATTTCCACAATTTTTTTGTGATTTTTTTTTAACAATCCTGAGTTATTGTAACAAGTCTGCATGTATTATTGCTGTATTCCGTGTCAAAGTCAACTTCTGCATATCTCTTACCAAAAATATTACTTTATGTGAGAGTATAGTTTGTTTTGAGTATAATAATTATTATTTTTTTGTCCATTAAAATTGTTCTAATTAATTGCATAAAAATTTGGATTTTATCATCCAGTACTCGCCCGTTCTCCGGAAATATATGGTTTGCGCTCAGCTCACGACCCATGTCCGCGTGTTTAAAGGGATGATGCTAATAAAAAATGAAAGTCTAAGCATACTTTTAGTACGTAAGTGTATTTAAAATCTTTCAAACGCCAATATAATATATTTACAACAAAAAAGAACAAAACAAAAGAAACAAAAAAAAAATAACAATAAAAAAAAGAACAAAAATCAAACAAAAAACAACCTTACGAGATTAAAGACATGTTTTTCTACTAGTATTTATTCATAGAAACGTATCACTTAGTTTCTTTAGTTTCTTTTGAAAATAACCGTATATTTTATATAAAAAATAGCATGATAATCCATTTACCATGGAATTATTTATTTACAATTTTTTACATTTTTAGGACAAGAAAACTTTTTTATTTGTCAACACATGTCAGCCTTTATATTTATTTTTATTTATAATCATTATATTAATGATACATACTACAAAATAATGATCTTACCTTTGCCCTCTATATATCACGATTTGCAACAGAATCTCAACAAGTTCTGTTATCATTTTTTTTGTAACTTAACTGGCCTACCATGAAAAACACGAGATTTAAAAAAAAAACACCTGATTTGTTGACTAATGAATTACAAGAGCGTAGCGGTTGGTATCTTTGAATGGCATTGACATGCTTCCTTAAACGTTCAAGTACATAAATAATAGGTTTCTTTTCAATAATATTGATAAATACTGAGTTAAAAACAAATGCTTGGATTGAAAACAAATGAGCATACAGGTTAGATAGTTACTGCACTCGAAATAGGTCTGCATAGTATTTACAGACCCCAGTGGCCTTTTAAAAACCTCAATCGCTACGCTCTCTCGGTCTCCAAATCGCAACCCGGGTCTATAAATACTATGCAGGCCTATTCCTCATAGTAAAATAATTGATTCAAATAAAAGTATTTCTACTTGATTATTTACTGTATGTCATCATTATTTATATAAATGGTGTGAATAATAATAACATTTAAATGTTCTCTTGCTAGAAGTCATGACCTCGAATAAATTCATAAGATTTTCTGAACTGCTAAGTAATGACCTTTAGACAAACTCACAGCTATTGATTATTTTTGTTAGATATACAGAAAACATAACATGTAAGCATGTACAAAACGGTTACGATGGCCGTTATATCTCTCACCTAAATACAAATACTCTTAAAGTTACATTAAATAAATATGTAAAAATATTTTGCCGTCGGCCTAATAACCAAGCATTCTACTGTTTTATTAACCTTATTAACAGTATTTATGAAACTTCATAGAAATTTCCACCACAAGAAGATGCCGTGTCAAAAGCATACACTAGGGCTGTAGGTCAAAGGTCAGGGTCAAACAAATGGGTCAATGAAAAATGTTTGTCATGAGCAAAATTTCTGCATGCAAAGACGGAATTTAATTTAAGTTAGTACAAATGTTAACAACTGTTAGGCAGGGTGTCAGGCGCAAATTCAGGTCACTGCAGCTAAGGTTAATGTTACATATAGGGGTCAAAGTTCAGGTAAAAATAAAGATGTGTATAGGCACCATTTAGTTATCATTTTTTAGGAAATGTATTACAAATGGTCATTGTCATGAAAACCGTCATGGCACTTGTATTTTAGGTCAATTTATGCACTGTCACTAAAGGTGATTTTGTCTGGAGAATAACAACTACTTGCATGGAAGAAGTTTTTATAATACTTTATAGAAATGTTCAACACCACTAAATGTACGGCTTCATACATGATACAGTTTAAAGGCCAAAAGCTTTTATGACGAGCGTATTTTGTGACAATTTTGTCATTGTTACTAACTGATTCTAAACCAAAGTCGATTTCTTCACCACTTTATACTATTGTCGATATCTTTAGGGTTTTTTTTTAATTCTATAATCGATATGTTCCTTTTTACTTTTAGCTATGTTATCACTTATCTTTATCATACTGGAGTCACTTTTCACTTATTTCTTCTTTACTACATGCTGTATTTTTTATTTTTCGATGTTTTTCACTTGATTCTGGTTTACACTTTTGTAGATATTTTCACTTTTTTATGATTTAAGTTTTTTTATATGTTTACTTGTTTCGTCTAAATACTTCTTTGATATCGAGATTACTCCTGTTGATATTTTTGCATGTGTTTTCTGATTTTATTTTGTGGGTATTTTGACTTATTTTTTTCTACATACAATGGCCGATATTTAAACTTGTTTCTTCTCTATACTACTGTTCATATTTTCATTAATTTCTTCAAAATACTTTAGTCGATATTTTTGCTTGTGTTTTCGTTAATTTCGTCGATATTTTCATTTATTTCGTCTTTGATGCAGTCGATATTGTCAATATTCTAGCTTATTTCCTCCATCAACTTTTGTCGATATGTTAATTCATTTCATCTATTTACTTTTGTCAACTTTTATCCATATTTTCAATTATTTCACTTTTATACTGTTGACCATATTTCAACTTAAGTTTTCTATTCTGTTATCGACATTTCACTTATCACTTCTTTAATATATGCCATGCACTTATCTTGTTCCTACGTTTGCACTTGTTTCTTCTTTTTTGCACTAGATACTCGTTTCTTTTATACCAAATACGATTAGCCAACTATTTTTCTATTATAAATATTGTATTTCTTCCAGAAAAGTATTGCAATTATGCAGGTAATAGTTTCGATAATGGCAAGCTGATAGAAGAGTGGCAAATAAACACGACAATGTATCGAAAATATCAGTGTCGGACAGATTATATCAGTAATATTCCAGACTTGGGGGATATTGAGTTTAAGTGCATTTTCATTCCGATGTTAGGATCATATGAATGGAGAGCCACTACAGCTTCAATAACTGAAGGCGGTTATTTATATCTACGAAATGTGACATGCAAAAGTATGTATTTTATGTATTTCTAATCGTAGTAATAAAACATCAGTAGTCAGAATCATTTTTAACATAGAGTTGTGTTTGTAATACATCTGTTATCCAACACAATAGAAACATTTAATAATAAATAGATACGTATATATATGCGTATGCATATCGTTTCAGTATTTTGACCCGGTCGTTTCTTATTACTATTCAAAGTATTAATTTTAGTGAATGTCTTTCCTCTCTCTCTTCCGTGTGTTTAGATGAGTAATTCTATGTATTAATGTATACACCATTTTATGTTAATATGCTTTTGAGTGGATTACTGATTTATCCGTGAAAATTATATTTGATAATTTCACAGTGAAAATTATCAAAATATGATTTCACACTTTTCAATGACAAAACTACTTTTTTTTAAGATTTCCCCATGTGGTACCTTTATTTTATTTATGCTGACAATTCTGGCATTGCCATGGCTATTTAGGGAAAGTAAAGCTGAAATTGATATATAACTTAAATTTTTCATTCTATATGATCTACATACCTACCGAATACAATTTAGAGATTTAAAATGAAACATTACCATATCGATGTTATTACATATTTGAATACATACATATGCGTGTTACATTGACTTTTCAATATTACTAGCAATGAAAACATGTTCAGACCCACCATTGCCAAAGAACATGACTAGAGAAATAACGACTAGGTACCTAATCCCGGTCACCATCAATAACGATAAGAGAGGCATACACGATTTCTACACTGGTGATACAATAAAGTACGGATGTAAACCCGGGTAAATACTGTCTCAATGTATTTGTTTTGTATTATATCACATGACGAGACTCTTATTTAATGGTTCTCTTATCTAACAATGAGTTTTTCTTTGCTACGATCGTTACCATACAAAGCTTAATATTCACTTAAAGTAGAATATAATCAATCAGTGCAAGGGAGTTCACAAATACAACTCTAAATACGACTTTGTTACGGATATGAGCCAAAGAATGATATAACCAGGAGAATGGGAGATGGGAAATCTTACAGTGAAGGATGAATTGAGGCATAGTAAAAAAATATGACTTTGATATAGAAAAAAGATGTCTAAAATAATGAGCAACAAGCCAAAAAATAGAGGACTAGTTTGTTTCTATCTTTTTGTTAACATTTCAAAACTTCCGTTAAGATACTTAAACGTCTACTAAGGATATTCGCTTGTGACCTCACATTTGTTTTGAATGTCTTTCTGTTCTACATGAAATAAGTGAAAGGATATTTAATTTGTATATTCTAATTGTTAAAAGTCATAATCTTCAAGTATTCAAGCAAATTAATTGACATGATTTTGTTTTTGCTGTAGAACATGATCTACCAAAGCGAAGAAGTATTAAACATGTACAACATTTTTGCAGTTATATACTATCGAATGAATTGGATACATTATTCCTTTCTGATGTTAACTACTTTGACTATGACGAATCAACAACAACAACAACAACGACAACTGCAGCACCTGTCACAGTGTTAAAGCAAATCACTTGCAATGGGAATGGATTTTGGAACGGCTTTCCCGATTCTGAATTGTTCTTCGGTGAATGTCAAGGTAAATGTTGACCTATTGTTAAAACAACCCATTGCCTGTAATAGCCTGTTCGAGGGGGTAGGGGGTTATTTGTAGAAAAAATGATACAAATCGTAATTGTTTAATTTTTGTTTATTTTGATCCACGCGTGCTTCGCCTCGCCGATTTAATCATAACACATTTTAGATGCCCGTACTGTGTTACCCCGGGGGCATCCACATCATACATGTATGTATATATACAAGACAGTAATAAGATTAATATTTTTATTATTTATTGAATTTAGAAAGATATAGAACGAAAAGAGAAGATAATACCTGAAAATAAAAATCATGTATGAGTTGACGATGTTTTCTTTTGTATTAGTGGATGATTTAGTTATGATGTAGTTATGCAACTTAATATAATTATACAATAAGATAATTTACATCTGCCCATCTATTATTTTTTTATAATGTCACATTTGTATTTTAATAAACATTCCAAACTAATTCAAATCTATTTTTAAAACCAGTACAAGAATAAGTGTTCCTTCTTGACATTCACAAAAAAGTGCACATTCCGAAATAAGCTTCTTTTATTTTTTCAAACAAAAGAGACTTTATTTCCAATATTGTCCAGTATGATCTCCATGTTTCTTGACATGTTGGCACCTCTGTAGTTTTTACCATTTTTTCATAAACCTGTTCAGGAGTGTTACAGACAACTTTGATTGGTGTGATTTAACAACTTATAATAGGATATTCAACATACAGTAAGTCATGTTGAATCAGATATTAAGGTTCTGTGTGTTTTTGTTATTGCCAGTTTCAAACTATGACAATGCATAAAAATAATTGGCTTACATGTAATTTGTTCTAAGTAACGGATCTTGATTGGAAATGTCTTTTACAAATCTAAAACTATGATCAGATAAAGTTTTAAAGAAAAAGAAAAGCATCAGTTCCTTTTATCAATTTATGGTCATTTAATAGTCGCATATGCAGCACATGTTTAATATCATCTATGTAAAGCTTATTAATCAGTACAATATAGACTTTCAATACACCAGTGCAGAAACTCTTTAATCGTATTTATAATCATATCACAAACCATAAATTCAATCATATTAGACACTTTCTTTCAATGTCATTGTTATAACTGATTTCATAAGTTTGCCTTGTCTCCCCATGTAAATTCATGAAATAAATCATTGTCTTTAAAAAAAAAGCTGCACTAGGAGTTGGCAAACTTATAATGTGTAAATAAAATAAGTAAAGTAGACTAAACAACAGTGCTTTAACCTATTGGTGTTAACGTTCATTTTCCAATTTTGAAGATGTTTTAATAGTGATGTTTCATCTGCAATTTTGTAATTATATATTCCTCACCATCGATAAGTATACCTCTTACATTTTTTTTTTATTTTAATAGTCAGTATTTCTAGTGTTACAGACAACTTTGATTGGTGTGATTTAACAACTTATAATAGGATATTGAACATACAGTAAGTCATGTTTGAATCAGATATTAAGGTTCTGTGTGTTTTTTGTTATTGCCAGTTTCAAACTATGACAATGCATAAAAATAATTGGCTTACATGTAATTTGTTCTACGTAACGTATCTTGATTGGAAATGTCATTTACAAATCTAAACCCATGATCATATATAAGTTTTAAAGAAAAAAGAAAAGCATCAGTTCCTTTTATCAATTTATGGTCATTTAATAGTCGCATATGCAGCACATGTTTAATATCATCTATGTAAAGCTTATTAATCAGTACAAAATAGACTTTCAATACACCAGTGCAGAAACTCTTTAATCGTATTAATAATCATATCACAATACCATAAATTCAATCATATTAGACACTTTCTTTCAATGTCATTGTTATAACTGATTTCATAAGTTTGCCTTGTCTCCCCATGTAAATTCATGAAATAAACCATTGTCTTTAAAAAAAAGCTGCACTAGGAGTTGGCAAACTTATAATGTGTAAATAAAATAAGTAAAGTAGACTAAATAACAGTGCTTTACCTATTGGTGATAACGTTTATTTTCCAATACATTTTTTTTTCATTTTGAAGATTTTTTAATAGTGATGTTTCATCTGCAATTTTGTAATTATATATTCTTCACCATCGATAAGTATACCTCTTACATTTTTTTTTTATTTTAATAGTCAATATTTCTGAGCATAAGATGTTAATAGATCACCTTGCTTACAGCCTCATCTAATTCTAATTTTGAGGAATGTAGATAAAATACAATTTAGTATAGCTGTAGTATAGTATATTTTCTAATTTCTTTCGGTCGTTTTTGTTTGGAAGACATGTAATTGTTCATAGTTTTTGACTTCTTGAAAAAGTATCTTCATTATTAGCATAATTCTGTCAAATTGTCAAATTCTGCTCCAAAACGTTTTGAAACATTTTTTTGTTAACCCATCACAACCTGGACTTTAATCATTTTTCATATTTATTAATTTTAAAGAAACTTCATAATATGAGAGTAAACTTTTAAGCTTTGACATTCATCATTACTTAACTTAGCAACAATTTCTCACATCTCTATAATCAATCTTTGACTCTACAGTCAAATTAACCTCATAATGCACATTTTCATATTAACAACAAGTTTTTTTTTCTAATATATCCTTTTGGTAATAAATTAATGTTCCATCGCCCATGTCTATTAAAGGTATCACTTTTTCTGAGCAATGTGATTTCTCTAAACTTCTATTCATTTTGATCTTGACCTAATCATAGCTTCTCTTAAATTGTAACATTGAATTGCAAAGGGCATTCTGATATAAAATGTACGATAACTTATATTTTGTAAGCGTAACTGAGCAAAAGTGCTAAGAGGTAAGCTTATGTGATTATTTTTCCGTCGTCTGACGTACATCGACAGTCGTTATCAACAATTTTTTTCTATCAAATTAACATATCATGTTAAACCACACGATTGATTTTTCAACTTCACAGGAATTGTATTACCGTCTTTTAAAATTGTATAAAATTATGAAGGACTAATAACTAAAATAGAACTAAGCATTAAGTTGAAATATTTATATTTATCTATGATTATATAGACCTTTTGCATATAGAATTACTTTACAGCATTTCTCTCGAGTCAATGTATGTCCACCCTGGGAGTCAGTTAGCCTATAGAGTCTATTACAGGAAAATATATTTAAACTTTCTTATGCCGAAAGCATTTGTATATAACATGAAGTGTGCTTAGTAAATCTCTTCTTAAAACATATAAATAAAGCCCATTTGACGACATGGCTCTACTCTACAACCCCCCCCCCCCCCCAAAAAAAAAAAACAAAACGATTTCTGCATTAAAGAATCACGATCTTTACAAGCAGTAGACCTGGAATGATTGATTTAAATTTATCGTTGCCCTCTTGCTATAAAGAAACAATTTTATAATAACAACATATTTCTATATAATGCTGTTAAAGGAATGATAAACTTTTTGTATTTAAGTTTACACAAAAGCAGGTTGTAATGTCTAAATGACGGCAGGACTTATGGATTACATACATCAGAAATCATTGACAAAAACATCAGGTGTTGTTACATTAAAGCAAAATTTTAATATTTTGTGTTTCAGCAATAGAATGTGATGCAACTCCTTTTGCTGAAATAAGTAATGGTAATATTACCAACTTTAAAGCAACTTACGAATTTCTTGAAGAGATGACATTAGAATGCGATGACGGATATCGGCATATCGGCGGCGTTAATTCTGCTATTTGCTCGACACCATCAAGCTTCAGCGAATTATTTTATTTGAGTAATTTTGGCTGCGAACGTGAGTGTTATTCGGAACTGTTTGCATTTGTTTTATCTTACTTCTTATTTGTATTTTTTTCTTTTTAATTTTCAAAAAAGGAACGGATGACATTTACACTATTTGGTTACGATAAAGTCTTCTATATGAATGTATTTTTTTATTATTAGTTTAGAACTTTTTATTGGCTTGATTTTAAATGGTACTTACAAATTAATTAAGAAAACAGAAATTATTTGAAAACGTAAGGTGAACATTCATGGATGTCTCATTATTTCAGGAATCTATTGTATTGAACCGGAGAGCCCAAGCAACGGCTTTCTAAGAATGGACCATAACTATGTTAATGGAACAGTTATTTACGAATGCGAATCCGGTTATGACATAATTGGATATCCGGAGTGGAGATGCCAATCAAACGGAAAATGGGACCACGATTGTGTAAAATGTGCCAGTGAAGGTAACTCATAATTATCACACATCGTCAACAGATGGTGTTTGAATTTTCCAGATAGGTGTCATATATGCTTACACATAATATGTTCTTAGCTATTGAACAAATTTAACACATTTATTTAAAACAATGTCTGCGGATAAAAATTTCATTTAATTGCTTTCAAAGAGATGTTCATATTATATGAGTTTCTATGTTTCGAAAATATGGTCTGCACTATTTGAGTCGGTAAATGAATTTGAAATTTTCCTCGAAATGATCAATAGTTTTGTCTAGATTAAAACATTGGCAAGCCATGTTATGGTACTTTGTGTGGTAAAAGTACGTTTGATCATGATTGTCTTCAGATGCATACTGTTCTCCGCCGTGTTTGCCACCTGGAGCTATGATTACAAATTCTTCAGGGAGTTTTCAGATGGGTGGCGTGCTACATTTTACATGTAAATCCGGCAAAATATATGGAGGATCTACTAATCGGACCTGCATGAAGAATAGATACTGGAGTGGCACCCCTATAGATTGTACAGGTAAGTTACGTAATACACTGCATGCAATCCGTAAATGATATCATATAACTAGTAATTTTCAATTCGTTTAAATAGCTTAACATATATTCGCTCGATTGCCCGACATACCGAATGTATTAAGTTACAGATGTGAGGAAGCACAAATTGTTAAGATACTTTGAATATTTTCACGTACAAAAATTTTAACAGGATGATATGTTTTGTGAGACATGGTCCTTACTTACACAAAATACCTCCCATTTAACCAAGAACACACTTATTCGAAATTATTGATAAGATGCCTCCTCCCCACTCCGACCATGTTGCATATTTGATTTCAATATAAGTCATTATGATAAGAACGAATGTATGTTTATGATTCACAGGGGCGTCTTTGTTTGATTCTTTTGTGGGGATAGAACTGTTATCAGCTATGAAACAGATTTCAGAAAACAGAACGGAGGATTCGGTTAAAAAAGATACTACCATTGGTATGAACATGGACAGCGTAGACGTTTACCTGCTTGTTGACATATCTAAAAGTATTACACGGGAAAAGTTAAACACAACTTTAACTTTTCTATTAGCTTTAATCACAGAGGTATTGATTTCACTTATTCAACTCAAAAAGTAAACTTAATTTTTAAACAAATCACTTAAAGAACGTCACTGAGAAAGACAGGCAATCTAAAACTTGGCACTTTATCCCTTAGTTACATCAAATCAATATGTTGTTATGTTGTATTATGACGAGCTCAAATTATCTTTGAAATAACAACACATACAAAAAACTGAAAAAATCCAAAAAACTATAAAAAAAAAAACAACACGAAATTACAACCGATACGTAAAAACTTACTCTTATCATACATTATTTTGGCAAATACGGAGGATGATTCTTTATTGGGATTGTTAAAACGTGAAATTGTCAATACTGGTTAGTGCGGAGACGGCTTAATACGGAGACTGATAAACTGTTAAACGTGGGGTCTTGTCATTACGCAGCTGATACAAAAACTGTTTTTCTTCCTATTATGTTAAGAAATAAATCGCAATTAGATACTACTTCTTCCGTTGGTTTACTTCAATTAACATGATGTTCTTTTTCATAGCTCAATATAAGTGATGAAGAGACTGGTACAAGGCTAGCACTAACTTTCTTTGCCTCTAAACCAAAAAGGATGTTTGACCAACATTCAGATTTTGAACCAACACCATTTAGGTCATACAGCGAAGCAATAAAGGAAATTAGAACGTATATGAATAACGAGGAACTACTTAGAATAAGTCAAGAAACCAGTAAGTTGTTTTTTTTTCACTTACATGCAAACATGTACAACTCCGCTGAACGGCATAGATTTATACACACACACAAATCTTTTACTTTTGGACTGTCAAAATAACTATACAATGGTATCTGTTGATCTTGTTTTCTAAATCTTTACACTGAGGTATAGTGTACATTCAAATCGTTAAGATAGCAACTATTTCATGATCAAGCGAGGTTTAAGTGAATATGTTTAGGGAAGGCACTCTGTGTAGCTCTTACTTTTTGGGGGAGAAGAGAATATTGTTGTGGGAAATTGTTGTTTTGAAAGATGTTGTTGAATTTGGTTGAACTTAATTGTGGTGATCTTAATTGACCACGGTTCAATGGTTGTAATAAGTTGCTGCATTACATTTGGTTGTCGAGAAATATTGGTTAAGTAAGATATATTTGGCTTACATTGGTTAAGTTGTATTGAGTGATTTCGTCTTGTCAAAATTCTCAAAGTTTATGCGTTGGTTTTGAAGATATCTGTAAATATTGGTTGTTCTGGTTTAAGTTGTTTTCTGATACTGATTACATTTTGTTAAGTTAATATTTTGTTTGAATAGTTGTGGTTTATAGTATATCTTAGATTTGTAAAATAATTCATTTTGTGTTCTTTATTTTGTTTGAACATAAGTGATTTAGAGCTTTGGCTTGTCATGTGTTTAGTATTTGTTAGTATTATTAGATATTGTGTATAAGTAGGTAATGAATGGGGTGTGTTTGTTTTTGGTGTGAATAATGATCAAAGTTTGTTGTTTTAATGTTTATCTAGATTTTAGATAGAAAAAGATAAAAATACTTAAAAAATAGTCTTAACTAAACAATTCCTTTGCTAGTTATCTATCTGACAATATTTAAATGATAAAATTGGTTATAGTTTTATTATAAACCCCTTTCTTTGATTAAACAACATCAGAGCCAGTCATTCTCCTGACAGAAGCCATAAGCCGCTTTAAATGGAGTATCGTACCGAAGGTTCTATGATGACCACAGTATGAACACATCTGCGGATGTTTTTAAATTCAAAGTTAAATCATTACAATGTTTAAGTGTGAAATTCTCGTTAAGCCGTTACTAAGGGGCGTGAACGGTATCTTTCTCTTTAAAGTAGAGTCCATGAACAGGCTCAATCCAACCGAGCATGCAACATTTTCAATTTTGTCGTGTCGGTGTTCTACAGAGATTCCGTATTTCTCTATTCAAAGAGGAAAATTGCCAGTGCGTGCAATTTAAAACGTTTCAGAGTGTATCATATAGACCTTTCAATCATAGAGCTTTATAATGTGTAATAAAAGTTTTAATTAGGATCGGATTCAAGTTGCCGGCCTTTTATGACTTCATTGGGGGATGCGGCGGACTTTGCCTATAACAATAAGTACACCAATAAAAATACCATATGATGAAATTACTCTTTTAAAGGTTTTATATTTCATATGTTCCAATGACATACTCAAAAAGATGACATTTCTATTACTGTAAAACTAAAAAAGTTGACACATACAAACATATTTGAATTATTAATTCAAATAATCCAAGCTTTGTGTTGTGCTAAAACAATACCTACATTTTTTCTGTAAATTTAATTAGGTTTATTAAATAATGTATGTAAATCATTGAGTTTTTTACATATTGTACTATTCATAATTTGTAAATCTAATACTTGAATTTTTACAAAAGAAATAACATAAAAAAACATAGATAAATAAATTAATAAAAAAATATAGAGATTTGAAATAAAAAGGATTTTCATTACATATTGAACTGTAAAATATGTAATGTATACGCAGATCACGGGACTGCAATAGCAGCGGCATTGGATGACGTACTTGTCCAACTTGGAACTAAATCGGTTATGTTTAAAAGAAATGGTGGCAGGATATCCAAGCAAGTTTTGATTATTATAAGTGACGGTAAGTGACTATTGCTAAACATAATTTTTATTTAAAATATACAGATTAAAGTGGGTGTTTTTTTTAATTCAATTTATAGTATGTTAAATTTTGAGTTCACAACAATATTATACTGGTCATGCGATGACTTTGCAATTTAAACTCCAGTATACTGCGGCAGACACCTTAATACTTTCTGTTTTCCGTTTTGAACTATATATATAATATATTTTTTATCTAATTTCATGTTCGCATATTTTTGGATTCAGGTCCTAAATAATATTTACATTATAGTATAAGATACTTTTACAATTAATAAATTTACAATTGCATACAATTAATTTTGCGAATGATTAAATAATGTAAGAGGAAAAAACAGTGGATAGCTTTGCAACATTTTTTATGGTCTGTATGTGATGTCAATCCATGAATATTTCTTATTTCACACATGGCATAACAAACAACCTAACGCATTAAAACAATATAGCCACTATTGAAAAACTTGCAATTGTAGTGGGCATTTTGCAATGATAATGGTATAAAGTGTAAACAGCTTCGTATTTGCTGTATGTGGAATGCCAAATTATTGTTTAAATTCTGATTAAAGTGATAACAAAATAATTTGTATGAAAACACTTTATTGTATTGAAAGCCCGTGAAACATACATTAAATAATTATAAAAACTACTGAAAAGAACACGAGAGTATTTGTCTCCCAGAACATTTTAATTTGGTAAAGTATAATTTAAATGTTTATTAAAATACTAAGACGATATTTTTTCGTTTGAGTAAAATATGGAATGTTTTTTCAAGAAATATGATAAAATTCCATATATTTTCACGAGCCGTTAGGTAAATATATATACCATATTTCAAGAAAAGTGAAAAAAATACAACCTTTTAATTCAATTTTACCTTCAAGAAAAAAAAAATGAAAAAAAAAAAAAAGATAAAAAAGGGTCACGAAAACTTCCATTTGTTACTCAGTTGCAATTGTACAGCACGCAGTAATACATTGCCTATTTGAAGATGCGGGATGCAGTTCAATACACAATTTATCACAGCCATCTTAAACTGTCTTGGCCGAGTGTCTGAAAAAGTAGTCCCAAAAATTAAAATGAGTTTTGACACCGCCCATTTTCATATTTATTGTTTATATTTATTATTTGTTTTTTTTTACAAATATGATACATATTTAACTGATATACTACCATGTTCCATGTGTAGAATTAAATGAATAGCCATTTTTGTTACATATCTAGCAAGAAAGGACAATACAGATTTAAGAACTTTACTGTTTCTACTTTTCTTATAAGATATTTAATTAGATATGGCTTAAGCATTTGAAAGAGAATTAAAAGGATAGAAAGACATAGTTCAGACCAATGTTCTAAAACTGTTTCATTAACAATTTAGACATCTTCCTTTTCAGTTTTGTCTTTTCTAACAGATTTAAGATTGACGTTCTATGAAATTTTACTATATAACAGGACTATTTACAACAATGGGTGATCCAACTATTGTCGCTTCAAGACTTAAAGTGGATTATGGGGTGGAAATATATTCAATTGCAATTGGGGACCATACAGATACCGCCGGCTTTAATACGATGAGCAACCTGGCTTCACACATTGAAAATGAACAACATTTCTTTCAAATAAGTAATGATGAAGCTGACTTAAATATGGTTATAAAAAATATGATCAACAAAGGTAAGAGGTGATATGTTTATCTTTATTTCTAAAAGCAATTGTCCTTTTAATCTTCCAATGGTTCTATAAAATGATATTATTAAGAAGCAATTACAACTGTCCTTTTTCAATACCTGTAAATAATTATATAACATTATATGTAAACGATCCCGGGCTTAAAGCAGCATGCCTATAGATAAGCTTAAATATTCTAAGAAAATCGATTTTGGGAAAAGTATACATGTATTAAGATTTTAAGAAAAATTAAAAATGATTCAAGATTCGAGTAATATTTAAATGTTGTGTGTGACTGATTTTGTCTGTTTTTTAAAAAGGTTAATAAGGAAAGGTAAACCTTTTTTAATGTCCTTTAATCTGATACTTCAATATAATTGTTACAGTAGCTGAAAAATCACAAACTTGTATGAATTGTTAAATACCGCGCTTCATTTGGGTTAAAGTGTTACAAACCTAAAGTCATTTTATACAGCTTGGTCAATTATTAGTACATTTTGTCACTTTTCAAAGAATTTCCACTTTATTTTTTTTTCAAATATATCAAAATTCTAGTAGTACGTAGCTCTCATACATGCTGATAATAGTCCGTATTTCTTTAAATAATACCTACGAGGGACAACTACGGAAGAAAAAAGGTAACAACAACGGAGGTACAAAATATAACTGAGAGGTAAAGTGGGGACAACTCCTGAGAAACAAAATAAACAACTTCGGACACACAAAGGGGACAACTTCTCTGAAAATCGGAATGAACGACATTGGAAACGGAGAGGAGGCAACTAGAGAAGCACAATACAACAACTAATCAAGCACAATAGCAACAACTAATGAATTACAAAGGATCAACTTCAAAGGAACAAATGTCATAACTACGGTAACACAGAACGGACAACAAGAGAGGACCACAAAATACTTCCTATGGAAACACACAAAGAAAAAATCCTACGGAATAACAGAAGGAAAAAGTGTACAACTACAGGGAAACAGAAGGATTAACTATAGAATCACAGAAGGGAAAGCTACGGGATGATCAGAATGAACAAATACTGAAACAAAGCGATGACAACTGGGAAGAATAGAGAGAACCGTAGCATTTTGATTGGTGAAGAACGTTCTAAAGCAGTCTTGCCTACAAAAATTTTAGGTTATTTGAAAAAGACATTAAACAATTACCAAATTATGAAAAACGTTATAACAATTATATTTATCAGGTCATTTAAAGGGAGACACAGGCAAAATTTTCATTTCTTTGTTTTGATTTTTCATTCATTATTCTGTAAATGCACTGAAAATGAATACATTAGACAGTCAAAGGAACAAAACTTTTCTCCATATAAGAATAAAATGGTGGTTTCCTAACTTGACCCGCGTGGGTCAGGTTAGAGCGCTAGGATTTCACAATAGTTGTCACAGTGAACTCTGGAAACGTTAAAGAACATGTCAAATGAATGACTTAGACTTGTTTCAATCATACAATATTCACAATATCTGTTATTTTAACTTCAAGGGTTTGTTCAGTTTTAAAACTATTCGATGATTCTGTTGGCGTCTAAATTTTGTTCAATATATATATATAGTTACACATGACTTCAAACACAAAAGATTAGAATTTATTTAAACAGAAATTCATGCTCGAACTTTAAGAAATGTCATTTAAGCGTGATTTGAGTACATAAGATCACTTTAATATTTTTGTCATTATTTTGCCTGAATATCCCTTTAAGTGTACAACAACTACTACTACTACTACTTGTAATAGTAGTAGTAGTGAGTGAGTGAGTGAGTTGGTGAGTGAGTGAGTGAGTGACATGTGTTATTTACAATATAATCATATACAAATATTTTAATAAAGGTATAAAAACACCCGGCCTCATGGGGCCTATTAGTCAATGTCGAATTAGATACAGTATCTATGTAAACGTTTCAAATATTGAATATAAAAGTAGTACAAGTTCAATTTCAAATATATGGACGTTGACGTAGAATAGTATTTTTCAACTATTATCTTTATAAAGTAACATATTCAAATTAAGCTATCAAATATATGAGTAATTGATGGATTTAAATATTAGTGATACACATATATATGCGTCTGTGCAAATTGCTATGAGAATATAAGGCTTCGCCCATACATAAAAGCTTTCACAATGTATTTTGCTGTATTTCTAGCATTTTTATTTATTAAAAAGGTCAGTCTATCCTTATTTCTTTTGATATAGGATGGATCTGTCAATAAATTTTCAAACACATGCTGTCAAATCTTATCATCGTGTGTGCATTCTACAAGAAAATGAGTTTCATTTTCTAGTTGTTTTTGGTCAAAAAATGTACATATTCTCAAGTTTACGTAGAAGTAGTATCCCGTGGTCACAATAAGATAAAATGATCAAATAACTGTCAAATAAATTAACATATATTGTCACTGTAAAACTCGCAAACAAAAGCGCAGCCACTTTGTTTGTATTTGTTATTATAGAAATGAGGGGAGGGGGGGGGGGGATAGGGGATATAAAAAGCAATACAATAAGCACAACATTATCCAACTTCCAATTGAATAGATCGCACATATATGTCGGACCCGCATTTCATGCATTTGTCGATACTTCTCGAAGGATGTACATGTACATTCGTTACTAAAATTCATGTATTTATGTACTGACAACATTTCATGAGAGGATCGCTGCTTGAAATGTCTTTCTTTAAGCTATTGATATGATTCACAAATTTTATTACATTTCATGTTCACTCAATATTTTATCCATTGTCGTCATTCATTTTGCATTTATAGCAAAATCATACCTTGAATTTTTGGAAATTTATAACGGCTGTGTTTAGCACAAAAAACTGTTCTATGTACAGACCGTATAATCATAATTCTAGGTTACTGTACTTCCATGTCTATAAGATGACACTACTGTGTCACATTGAATGTTCCATGATAACCGCCGTATGAACACATCTGCGGATGTTTCTTAATTCAAAATTCATCAATTTTTTGTTAAAATGTTAAATTCTGCTTAAGCCGGTGCTAGGGGGCGTGGACGGTAACTTGCACTTTCCAGTACCGTCCATGAACAGGCTCAATCAAACCGAGCCTGCAACATTTTACAATTTTGCCGTGTTGGGCTTTCTTTAGGGATTCTGTTTTTCAATATTTCTACCCACTTTGTTGCTCTAAGAAATAAAAACCTTTCGTTTATGAACTACTTAAAACTTAAAGAACAAATATTTGTTACTTGCATATAATCCTAAATATGTAAACATTTACTTTATGAATCAAGTAAACAAGTTTTAAAACCATCTTTCGTTATTTGCATATGTACATTTTAAAGTTATAAGCCGAACAGACGGCATTAAGACCGACCTATTATCAGTTGTAAGCGAATTTCCACATTTAGATAACCTCTATGATATAAAAAGACAGCAGAGAGAACTGCTAAGTATATGATTCTTTATGATGTATTTACTAAATCATACTTTTTCTTATCATTTAGATAATTATGACATATCCTGTGGATTAACAAAGTCCCATTTAACAGAGATCTCAAATCTAACAGAAAACAGATATGAAGTAGATGCCAAAAGAAATGCTTGGCCATGGATGGCAGAGCTCCGAACGGTACGTTTGCTATAAATGTATAAATATAGAGTATTTGACAAGGTTATTTTACAATACTACATTAATGAAATAATAAGTGAAACTGATAAGATTTCTCTCGGTTTCTCTCCATCTGTCTCTCCGTCTGTATGTTCGTCATTCCGTCCACAAAAGCTGAATCCGTGACACCACAAAAAGTAATTGCAATATTTATACATGAAAATTCAAATATAGGTAGATGGCAGTTTTGATATTATGCACGTCTTATTTACTTCTTATATTGAATAATTGGTTACTATGGCTACAAATAGACTTAAAAATGCAAACATAACAATATTTGTGTCTGTTTTCAAAAACTGGATTCCGTGATACCGCAAAAATACGGAAAATGTTTCAATGAAATTGGTTTGATTGCAGTTCGGAGAATTTGATCCATTCATCAAGGGCCGGCGATCGCGTTCAGATTTCTGATTTAAAATGTTACGCAGTAAAATCTTTTACACTATAACTTCTTTATTGTATTGGGTATTTACTTAAAGCTTCAAAAGTATGTTTCTGATCATAAACCACATCATATGTGACAAAGTTTACACCTTTAGCACCAATATTATCAGACTTATCCCTTGAACTTTTTTTCATGAAAAAATGTTTTTGTGTAAAACACCTTATTTCTTAACGTATCTACTTAAAACTTCAAATATATGTTACTTATCATCACCCACATTATATGTGGCAAGGTTGATAATTGTAGCTCCTATGTTATCAGAAATTATCATTATTATTAGAAATTATCTTTTAGCGTTTTAACTTCTTCATTTCTTAAAGGATTTACACCGAACTACCACATGATAATAATATGACAGGGTTTTTATACCTAGCGTCCATATTTCAAGAATATTTATCCCCCTTAAACTTTATTCTTTTTACTTATTTATTCTATATTTTCTTATTTCATCATTGATTTACTTCAAATTTCAAACATATATTCATTATCCAGACCTAAATCATACTTATAAGATTCATAAACGTGTTGCGCATGTGTTTCGACGTAATTATTTTACTCACTTTTCTTGTTGGTAACTATAAATGGTATTTCTTTTAGTTTTAATAAAAGAAATAGTAAATGTAACATAAGTTAAGCATATTTATGTTTGACATTTAAAAAGCTGTTGTACAACATTATTTCCTCATTACACAGGAAAGCGTAACACATTTCTATGATACAGACAAACTAGGAAACTCTAAAGTTCATTTTTTTCCACAATATTATAATTGAATGGCCCTGGCTTTGTGAATGTAGCTGACATATTTCTTGTAGGGTTAATACTGGTAGGAGATATTTGTATTGCTTGTTATACTTTGACAATAGTTTGTTTTGGTATGCTATTCTACGGAAAAGGAATGAAAAGAAATGAAATCAGATGTTTGTTTCCAACCTAAACTCAAATCAATAAAAAACAATAAATCAGGTACTGCGTATATGAATTCCAATTGACGAGTATGCCCGATACAAAGAGGATTATAAAGTTCCTTCTATAAACTCGGGATTTATTGTCATCGGCTTGAATGTATGAAAATCAATATTTATATATTAAACTATAAATTAAACGAATCCAGCACTATCCGACAATGCGTGATGCAAGCTGTCTGTCACAGAGATTATATTATCAATACCAGGTTCTAAATTAAAAAACAGGATTAATTCAATCAATTACTAATCAAGAAAGATACATGACGAGTAGTTGTATGCTGTCAACACTAAGAAATTATGTTTTATGTATTATATATTAATCGATCTTCGTAAAATTTGTCTTGGTTGATATTGATGAAATTTACGACATTCCGTTCATGAAAATCCCTTCCGGAAACCGGTAAACAAAGCATGCTGGCTATAAATTATATTTCTACATTATCTATCATTATTTTTGCTATAAGTATGAATAGATATTTGTTTTAGATACGGCGACATAGTCTTTGAGTAATGTACACGCAAGTTTGACTTAAATTTGGCTCATTTAAGATTTTATTATGGAATTGTGAAACAGCGGCCTAACAGTCTCCAACAATTCCTGCAGGACCGTCATGTAATTTTAGCATCGCATTATATAAAAGCGCGAGCAGCGCGCCCTTGATTGACCTTAAACACGTTTAAAAATTAATAATGCTAAGGCACGTAATTCTCAACACTTGTCTTTCACGACTGTTTTTGTTGCCTTTGTGATTGTTTGATCACCAGCCAGAGACGAAAATGAATGTAAGGATGGCGTCCTATGTTTGAATTCTCCAGTTGGAAGTTCCACGGTTCAGTTAGTTTGTTTCTTGTTTGTTTATTTTTAAACGATGACGGACGCTTAAGATGGCATTGACCTTCATATTTTCTTGGAAGCTTTGATGACAATTATTGATTTTTTGTGTTATGCGGCTGGCCAATCAGAGTTAAGGGCGCGAACGACGTCTGTTTTTGTGCATGTTTTTTACGGGTTGTATTTTTATGAAGATAAAGAGAAGCATGAACATGCATGCAGAGAATACCAAGTTGGATTTGAAGTCAGTTTAGTAAAAAAATCTATTGACAGTGTTACGGTTCTGTTCACGTTTTTACGGGAAATTTGATGAAACTTCTAAAACGTAATAACAAGAGATAATTTTCATCTGCATACATTTTTAAGCTGTTTAGAATGGATCGCATTCATATGTTATGCTCATGTCTCAGTCCTTCCTATTATTAACACATCTTCTTGAAGAATGTTATATTTTGAAATGAAAAAGATACAGCTTTATGCCTGTGTTATTGCTTAAAGCTATTTTAATATGTGAGCAGTAGTTCCTCACTTATCTCACTCTCACTCTGTATGTCTATGCGTTGTTTTTTTGTGTAAGAGCAGTGGTATATGAATTTATTTATCTCATCTCATTCTCTTTTGCATGTGCTTTCGTTCGAGCATTGATGTAAGAGTATTTTACACATCACTCTCTCATGTATGCACAGTTTAGATTAATTATGGTTATCTATGTGCTTTTATATTTTATCCAAAACAATGAGGCCCAAGACCTTGGCCAATATGTATGAAGCTAATGTTTATAAAGATTTCTTTACAATTTTATTGTTGATACTTACATGATATGTCATTTACTTCTTCCCTTATGTCTCTCATTTGTCATATGAAATTGATTAGGGTATTGGGACTCTAGTCTCATTTTTTAAGTCGCCTCGACTAAGATTCGAACAAAATTCGACGTTATTCCTTAGTGCAGACAATATTCAATCAAGGGGAACATGCATTTGTTTTCAATAGCATTAGAACAAGCTTCATTATAGAATAAACAAATACTTCTATCAGTGGTTTGATATTTATAACGTCCCATTTTTTTTATCTGATTGCAACTACTCAACATATCCTTTTTTTGAAAATAAAACTTTTTCAACATTAAGATAAAATTTAGGTACAACAAGTCCTTAATTAGACTGTAACCCTGCCAGATTTACCTATGATAGAGTCTACACTGTCAAATCAACCATGTTTTGACATTTTATAATCAATACTCCTTCAAAACGCTCAAATACCCCTTCCTCATTATGTAATAATAATCACTGTCCGTCTTTCCGCTCGTCTATCAATTCTGTCTGGAACATAACTGAAAAATTAATTGAGATATCAACTTAAATCTTCATATATAAATTTCACATCATTACTTAATGTAGAGCAATTCTTATTTTTCTTTTTCATTTACCATTCGTTGATTAAAGGTCTGTCTCAAAGTTGTTTTTCTTGCCACAAACGTAAGATAAAAATCGACAGACACATTTACATTTTTAAAGAACAACGTTATTGTACACATACTAGGTTATTCAATAAATGTATTCATAAAACGCGATGAAAAGATGATTTTGTGCAACGAATTTAATGAATTAATTATTTAACCTAAGCGAATACATTATTTCTATTTATCGCATATCTGTAAAAAAACGGTTAACAGTTTTAAAAATGTCATTTTTCATTGATTTTAATTATCGTGCATTTTTCCATTGCTGTAATTATTTTTCAAGCATGACAATAAAACTTACTGCAGGTAAATTGGTATGATGAACAAATAAAATAAATGAGTTTTACTTATGACTGAATTCAATTGGGATTTCGTTTGAACTCTCTAGAATAAGGGTCAAGTTCACTGATACTTAAAATAGATACTCCGTTTCCAGTCAATTAAAATGTTTAAAATCAGATATTTCAATGAAAGTTGGTATATAGTAAAATTCTCTGTTGTCCTCCCTTGGGATTGCCATCGGGTCCCTGGAGTTAAAATCAAGGTCACTGTTACTTAAGAAAATCGATTTTCGATCAATACTAAAGGTTGGAATAAAATGTTTCAATTAAACATGGTGTATTGCAAGCTTATGAGAAGACCTTGGTTGTGATTCTGTTTGAGCTCTCTCATGTCAAGTTAAAGGTCACTGTTCCTAAAAAATGATAAAAGATTTTCGGTCAATAGCAAGATTTCGTTCGGAATGAGATTAATTCAGTGAAATTTGGTGTATAGCAAAAAAGTGTACAGAAGTGGCTTGGAATGTCTGTTTTGCCTACAATGGTCAATGTCAAGGTTACTGTACATAGAAAATGAGAATCGATTTCCGGTCAAAACATCGTATTTGGAATAAGTCAATTTGCTAAGCAAAATTATCATAATTCTGATTTTGATTATTGTTATTATTATTATTATTGTTATTTAATGACTTTTCATGGAATTGCTTTTGGACCTCCTAGGGTCAAGGACAAGGTCACTGCTCCTAAAGTAGAAAATGGATTTTCGTTCGATAACTACAGTTAAGAATGAAATCTTTTAATGAACCTAGTTACTTTCTCTTACAAGTTTATGTGAATACCTAAATTCAGAATGCTTTATGATTATGTAGGTCAATGACTGGAGTCTTAAATGAGATTTTCATTAGAACCTAAAAAACTATGTCAAACTAAGCGCAAGCAGGCCCAACAAAAGTCCCCTGACTACTAAGCATAATATCTTTAAGCATAAGCAAGATATAGTGCGGAAAAACACATTTTGATATGTTATTTGACCTGTGACACCTTATAGTTATATTAAATCCATCCATTTATATACAAGTTATAATCAAAAATGAATGTTTATATTTGTTATTTGACCTTTGACCCTGAAGTAAGACCTTGACCTTTGCGACATGCACATAAATATTACTTTAATTACCAAAAGGTTTAAAATGTACATTCTATTTAAATCGTCAAAATGTAAACTATATTTTGATAAATTATTAAAGCTGCGTTTTGTACATTTCATAAAAAAAACAATAGCTACATTTTCATTTAAAAAACGGGTTTTATATCGACTACCTTTCTTGTTTTGGTGTCCAGACAAACAAAATGAGTTTTAAAATCCTTAAATATGCAAACTCATTGAAGCGAAATCAGAAATACAATTGAAACTCCCCCTTTGGTCCATCTGTACATCAAAAGAATATCAACAAACATGGCTATCCGTAGCAATCCGAATTAACAGGTATATTTTCGCATTATATAACAAATGTTTGTCATACAAATGTAATCTTTTTTATGAATTGATTACCTTTTTGGGAACGCCAGGTCATTTCTGTTCTGTTTGTAACGCACAGTGAATGATAAAACGGTAAAAAGATTGTTTGCACAAGACATTTCTATATTTGCTGTGTTCAACATAGTAACAATTGTTTGATTTTTAAATTCTTACAATTTGATGTAACGCATATATACACAAGGGAAATATAGATTTCGTTTCCATGTTCACATAAGTGTAAACATTGGGGTTTTCCAATTAAACTTATATTTTTTGATGAATAATATTTGATGAGATTTACATATATGCTGTTAAAAGAGTAAATGAAACTGTAGAATGCTTGGTTTGTAGGCCGGCGGAAAAAATATTTGCACATATTTATCAGATACAGCTTTGAACCCGTTTCTGAACTAAGCTTCTGTATATTCTATATTTTGTTAAATAAGCATTTAGATGAATATAGAAATTATTGGACTTTCATGTAGTTGCAATATATGATACGAGTCGAAGAGCATCATAACATTAATTTTCAAGTATTTTTCAGCAGTTGCACGTTTTCACTTGTGTTCAGAGGCCTCGGATTGACTGAGCATAAGCAGAATTTACTGTAGTACTTTAAATAATTTATTGACCATGGGAAGATTATGACACTATTTCTGATTAAAATATCTTTTGTGAGAGTTGACACTGTACTGTATATAGAAACGGTGGCGGCTTTTTTTTCAAATTTCAACCCATTATATTTTGACCAGAGTTTGTTGTTAACATACAAGTACAATAATAAGCTACTATTTTTCACAGACTTTCAGTTCTCTTCCCCTCATTTCATACAATACATTAGCGTGAAAAAGGCTATATTTATTTCTCTATGCTTATTGATAAATTAGGTTATTCATTCATTTTGTCAATCAGTCAATTTGTAATTTATTATTTAATTATATGTTTTTTATTTATTGATTTATTCATTCGGTTGGTCATTGATAAATTGATTGATAGATTGATGGATGGTTTGATTGATGGATTGATTGATTGATTGATTGATTGATTGATTGATTGGTTGGTTGAGTGATTGATTGATTGATTGATTCATTCATTTCATTTCTTTCTTTCTTTCTTTCTTTCTTTCTTTCTTTCTTTCTTTTCTTTCGTTCTTTCTTTCTTTCTTTCTCTTTCTTTCTTTATTTCTTTCTTTCTATATTCATTTATTTCTTTATTAATTTTTACAGAGTAGGACACACGTTTGCGGGGGCTCTTTGATAGGAGATAGATGGATCCTAACGGCTGCTCATTGCTTTTCTAGAAGGAAAGTTACAAAAGTTCACTTGAGTGAGTAAATTGATCATTGAAACACTTTTATATACAAACAGGCACTTTAACAGTTCATTTGATTTCACGGGTACTAACAATATTGTGTAACACAGGATTAATTCGCGTGTTATAATCAACAATGATATTATCAAGGAGAAAGCAGAAATTATCATTACCTAAACATTACCTTAAACATTTTTTTGTAGATATAAATTTATTGTGATTACCCAGCCTTTAAACCATCCACTTATCACATTTTGGTCAAAGTGATTAAGGCCAATTGCACATGATCTTTGTAAACACTTGCGCAGAATCTTTGAAATGGTTGAACCGGCAGGGTTTTTTTTGTTTTGTTATTTTTCACGAAAACTCTTCCGTCAATTTTTTAACATAAGAGAAAACTTACAATAAATATCATTTTCACAAAATATCTTAAAAAACATCTTGAGTACTAAGTGGCTCGTAACTTTACGATTAGTGTTTCTCATTCTTAAGTGTGAAATATTTCATTTATGAGTAAAATAACACATATCTTTTATCTTATTGGCAAAATAAACAGAAGGACAAATATACCAGTAATTGCAAACACCTTGTTGAAAATAAAACAAAATTAGATAGACATTTGTTTGATTTGCATTTAAGATCGAAATATATTTCACTGAGTGCACACTAGATGCAACATTTTTACGAGTGGCGTCACCGTACCAATGTTGAAATTTAGTTCTGTAAAGTTTCTTCAATTTTGCTACATTTTGAACACAATGTATGCAGTTTTTTACTTGCTTCTCCTAAGGTAACAAACTTAAGAAACGACGTAATTTATTCCTGTAAATTATTCCATTTAGATATGAAATATCAATTTCATCCGCATTCAAATATTATCTGGCTACTGTAACAGTAAAAAATATCAAAAAGAATGATCAAATATAATTTCACTGTGGAAATTAACAAATAAAATTTCACTTTCAAGTGCAAAGCATGTAATCATAAGAATTATTTAAAATTGCATTTTCATCACTCTATGAAATATGATTTTCCGATTTTAGGTCTAAACAAACACAAATAGGCTTAAAACTACATTTATTCACATTCTCTGTATCATTTAAAAAAAAGCATAAATAGTTCTATAGTAGACTATGTGGTCTGGGCCGGCTTCGAATTTTGAAAATAATGTTTTGTACATTACTGTCAGTAATATTTTACTCAGGGCGGCCATCCCACGTAATCAATGGCATCGAAATTGTTATAGAATTGTGGCGGCACGCATAACAAACCGATACATACTGAAATGTTCAAAGCAGTTCTCTCATTTCGATACCAATTTATAAACGAACTGAAGTCTTGCAAAACGCAATCTTCCTTTTCCCGGTACCTATTTATCTCCAAATGACGATTTTGTGTAAACATTCGAACCGCGGTTTGGAAGCGATGCAGAATTTCAAGTGAAAATTGTAATTTAGTGTGAAGCAATCATGTTTTATGTCATTTTATCGTTTAAATCAGTTCTCTTTTTCGCATTTTTGTGTACTTTGGAGGAGCGTGAAAGCATATTTATTTTCATTATATTCAATGCGTTTAGTCATGACTGTGATAAAAAGAATTTGACTTACGTCACCATACAATATCAAATCATATATATTATTTTTTTAGAAAGCGAGCCGTTTTCGACCTTTATACCATTCTTTCCATTTGTTAAGCATCATCTATAATGTATGTGAGATCATGTATACATAAGGATCCGTCACCAACTAAAACACTAAGTTGCGCAAAATATGAAACATGGCATATTGTTTTTCAAACAAGAGCCCGTAACACTAGCAATAATGTTTACCTTCCATTGCAACTATCGATCTAGGTATATATCTTACTTACGTAACGTTTGGATACACTCTTAATAGAATTTCTTAAAAATTAAAAGATTCAAAAGCCCTATTAAAGTCTTGGCATAAAATTGAATTTAGCCCAGATTAAAAATTTCTCAAAACTGTCTTACATCAAGTAATAAGATTTTGATTATGTTTCATTTGTAAGTTAAATTCAAATCGCTTCGTGTGCAAGTTTTGTACTCCCGGAATAACAAAATAATGTCAGAAGAGGAGCAATTAAAGTTAAATTTAAGTCGAGAATGCTTAACGCTTAATAACCATTTTCTGTTGCATTTCTGCATTGCGTCAAGACAGCGGTCCGTATGTTTGAACAAACTATGATGTTTTTTTAAGTTGTCTGTGGAAACAAGGAGATAGAAAAAAAAATGGTTTTGAAATAAGAGTACAGACTTTGAAAATATGAAATAGTATAGAAAAAAGAGTAAGCGCACAGAATGAGAATTATGTCAAGTTTAAGTATACATGTTTATTGTAGTTGCTATATTTGGTTTTGTGAAAAACTAAATCTTATTAATTGTGTACAAAGTAGATTTATGTAATTTTATGTTTTAGGAAAACTTGAATTGCATGAAGAAATAGGAATCGAAGAGCAAGAGATCTCACAGAAGAATATATATGTACACCCAAGATACGACGAAAAGAATAAACCTTCAAGACTGTATGACATTGCATTAGTTAAACTAGATGAAAGGATAGGACGGAAACCCGATCTGCTGCCAGTTTGCTTATGGGACAAAACCATTGAAAGTATACCTTGATTTTGAATTTATACATTTTAATGAATGAAAACCAAATACTGAACACCTTTGTCTAGCTAACAAGTATTAAAGGGTTGTGCACATATTTATTGTATAGATAAGACAAAGATGGATAAATTTAGCTTAGTATAGTTTAGTTTAGTTTAGTTGAGATTGGAAAAAGTTAAAATTGATATTTTTTATAAAAATATAACATTTTTAACTTGAACGCAAAACTAAACATAGATCGTGTACGATGCAATATATTTATGATTTTAATGTATTTTATTTCGTTGACAATTAATAAGAATTGAAGAAAATAATGTTTCGTTTTCATGAAATAAAAGGTTTTCGGATAAACGAAATAAGATTTAGCACATGCTTAATGGTTGTCACATTAATGCTTTTTAGTTTAAATAACGCGGATAAGTGTGCTTAAAATAAAATGCTTAATAATTTCTACGTGTTGAGTTATGTTCCTGGCACTAAAAAAAGTGCAGATAAAGCCTACTTATATTTGTTAACGATAATGACAACCCGATTGCTACATTTCTTATCGGTCAAAAATTGAAATATACTTGATTTGTTTACGATTTGTATCTATAAACCAATACTAATTGATCTAGCTAAAGTTTAAAGGTTTCATATGTTATTGTATGTAGACATAATGGATAAATTCTTTATAGAGTTTATTAGTTATTACAAATTACAACATTATATTGTTATTTGAACAAATAAAAACATGTCTGTGGGGACAATATGCAATGTTTTAATGACTTGAATTAGTCAAGAACTGAAGAAATAATGTTCCTGAAAGAGTTCGGAACAATATTACACACTGAGATTCTGACAAACTTTAGTTCATAAACTGCATTATGCCCGAAAGGCCATGTTTTATTTGTTATATTATACCAAATCTAAATCTTTTCATCCCTTTTGTTCCTGTCATTTTTACTATAATTTGCTTTCAAATAATTATTTATTGGTTCAATGTGTGAAATATCTTAAACCCTAGTAGGATATTTTATTTTCAAGTGATACAGTAAAAAGATCATGTTCTTATTTTGTTATTCAATTTTTGTTAATCAAATTAAATAGGCAAAAAAAACCCGAACTCTAAGATTTTCGTAAACTGTATGAATAACACTTATAATCAATTTAAAGACAAATCATGACATTTGATCAACATGTTATAAATTTATGTGAAACAAAACAATAAATTCAGTAAAAAGAATCATTTAACAACAAATAAAATATTATACCTCATTAGCATACGCCCGTCTATATTTAATACGACGTCATTCAGTCCATATAAGAATTTTATGGACCGGATGACGTCATATTAAATATAGAAGGGTGTATAATATTAAAGGTTACGATGTCGCTCTTTTGCGCAACTATATGTTATAACATCGATGTATATGATAATTCACTGTTACAAAAACGTTCTATTTCGTTTTTAATGTTACAATATAGCTATATTAGGAAAATATAAATTTACCGATATTCCTTTTTATTGCTACCCATATGTCACCATATCGACACAATATGGTTATTTTGTTTTAAAAACATTGCTCTGGTAGGATATCATATGTTATGATATTGCTCTGTTAGGTTGATATATTGTACGATATCGCTCTATTCTGTTATAGTTTGTCCCGTGTTTGAATTTTAAAGTAAGGATATCTTAATAAACAGCTCTGTTAGGTCAATATATGTTTGTAACATCGCCCCCTTATGTTGAAATATGTAAAAATTACGATGCATTAGATCTGATAAATGACGATATCGCTCTTTTAAATTTTGATATGTCACAAATCACTCTTTTATTTTATTATATATGACGATTTCGTCTTCTTATACTAGTATTAGTTACGATATCGCTCTATTAGGCTATAATGTTACGATATTGTTCTAATAGGTTATTACATATTATTTTTGTCGTTATGTCATCATGTATGGGTAAAATCTGTAAAAAATTGCTTAATGTAACATTTATTTTCTTCAAGGAAATTTGTTGATTTTTCAGATTGTTTAACTCTAGAATATACGTGACAAGGTGATAAATACTTAAATTAAATGATTATGAAAAGTGTAGTTTTTAGGCGGGAAATTCCAAGATTTATTTACCGCAAACTTGCATTAGACTCATGCATACAGTTAGCAGCAAACATAGATTTTATGATAAAACAAGAACATAATATAGATTAACATACATTGTTTAAAAATGTGTTTTCCTGATATTGAAACATTGTTTTATATGTTAAGCTGTGCATGATAAATATTTCAGGCAAAACTAATGTTATCTATGAAAAACTTTTTACTAAAACATACGGTGTCGTCACTGGTTGGGGTAAAAGAAACATGAGATCTTTTAACTATGCAAGAACGCTGAAACAAATGCAAATGGAAGTGAAATCATCCAAGGAATGTCTTGAAAACTTGACGTCGGAAGAGAAGGCTGAAGTCAGTACTGATCTTATGTTTTGCGCCGGTGGAGAAGGTTTGTCAGTTACATCATTTTAACTATTTCTGAAATTCATAAAGAATTCAACCAGTTGTTTCATAATGTATAAAGATGATGTACTCAAGATCCAATTAAGCGAATATCCGTCAATTGTATATATATATACATATACACACTTTCCTAATGTTTTTCATTAAGTTTGATGATTAACTTGCTGCATGCATTGTAAATGTAAGTATAGATTGCATTTTACTTTCACTCATTTGCATAAACGAATTGTTTTAGAAAAAGTCGGGGATGAGATCCAATACATTCACGCATGCGCGGGAGATAGTGGCGGTCCTTTTGTTGTCCGTCATCCACTGGATGAAAACAAATTCCTTCAGATCGGTAAGTATTTTATTATTTCTTTTGCATAATTCAAATTTCTACTTCAATAATTAATTGAAGCAATAATATTTACGAATTCTAGCGAAAATAATAATGTTAATGTGTTAGACGAGAAAAGAATAGGGAAAACTTTGAGAGTCCATATACCGGCAAAATATTTTTAAAGATCCTGTATATTGTAATTTAGGTTGTCACCACACTTAAGTGAAATTTTACATATGTAAATAATTATGCTTCTTAAACAATTTTCAAACATCGAAGAAATGTAAAAAATTGAACAGCAAATTTTTGTCCATATTTGATGTAATCGTTAAAATATATGCATTCATTTCTTACTTAGACTTTATAGAAAATAAATTTCTAATTACCTCCCTTTATTAACATGAAGTGTAAATTCGGTAATATTTTTACAAATCATTTTTGGAACTTACAATATTGATAAATCTTCATTTGAGCTTGATATTTATGATATAAAACCATAAAAAAATGTGTTAAAGGATCTTTAAGTGAACTCGGTAGCTAATGTAAGTGAAATTTCAATGCAACTTAAAACTATTGTTGTTTGCTCGAAAATGTAAACATAAAAACAATCTACAATGTAGGGATAGTTTCATTTGGGTTCACGTGCAAGGAAGAGGGCAGATATGGATTCTACACTAAGCTCACAGAAGAACTTCTAGGCTGGATAAATATCACGATAGAGAAAGAAAATAATAAAGGTAAACAAATACATTGCAACACACAGTTTATGATCTCTGATAAATGGGATTTTAAAATATTCATTTTGCAGAATTGTTATAGAATGTTTATAATCAGAAACTGTTAATGTAGAAAAGTTCAGAGATGGTGTGTGTTTTAATAAATCTACTATATTTGATGTAGAGAAGCTAAATCATTGGCACTTAAAAAGTGAATGTGTGTGTGTCTTATTTAAATTGATAATTCCGTTTCTATGTGTACTACTTTGCCAGGTATGTTTGTAAATACATGTAAATGACAATATTTAATTTTTTGATGGATTATTTAGGGTCTATGTTGAATTTAATTTAAACTGGCTTATAGATTACCTCAGCTTTCTAAACATTAAAATAAAGCTACCAACAGCACCTATCTTGATCAGACTGAACTGATGTACAGGCTGCCCTGGTATTACTTTACTGGTTATGATAGCGTACATTGTATGTTTCTGCAGGTTAAGTGTTGAGTTTGGAAAAATGTCAATATTCAAATAAACTCCCCCAAATGTTGTCGGCTACTAGTAAACAGCAGAGCTTTACGATAAAACACTCTATCGCTCCATTTTAGCTAGCGATTTATCGCATACCTAAGAAAGGGATAGCCTTGTTGTTTACCTGGAGTTGACAGCACTTAAGGGGAAGTAGTTTGAAATTATCCATCATCAGAGGACATAAACGGCTAACTTTATACGATGCCTCCGTTCGTTGTCTTGCTTATAATTATTAAAGGGCTAACAAAAACAATCAAAATAATACCTGAGCGTAGAAAAAAAGTAAAAAGAAACAATCATTCAATTTATTTTTGTACATATCATTTCCTTTAATATGTTAATGTAATTTTCTTTTTCTTGATAAGAAAATTGCAGGATATATCTAAAATAGAAAACATATTTGTCGTATTGTAAACGGGCGTATTCAGTCACTGGTGAATTCCAGTAAGATTTCGTAATTGTTTTGACGTGTTTAATTAATTAATCATATTCTTACTATTCTATGATTTACAAAAAAAATGTATTTTGCTATTCAAAATAAATTCAAACATCTTCATTTGAATTGAACAAATAATTGCGCATTTTAGAATTGTTTAGAACGCTGTAAATGTAAGTTAAGTCCGATATGTTTCAATACTTTATTTTTTTGTGGTATTTAACACACTCCGCGTAAACTTTGAATTGTTTGTTATTTTTCAATTGTTGAATGTTCTAAAAGTACAGTCTGTTTCCTAACCATCTGTTTTAAAATACAATTTCTGCAGGTGTTTATCTTCACACTAGTAGAAACATTGGGGGAACTGTGCGGCGTAAAAATGTTAATATAACTATCCGGTTCTGACAACACTGATTTTATGTTTTTAAATAACTTATTAGCACGTATAAAAAATGTTCGCAGATGAACGAAATGTTCTGCGAATCACTAATTTTTAATCAATTTATAATTTTTTATTAATATTACTTACATTTATTAACAGTGCTTAGTGATTGTGACCCTTCGATTGTAGAGTTACTTAAATCTCCGATATATGTTTAAATGCTACACTCTGACATTACATGTACAATTGTAGCGCAGCAAAGAAGGTTTCTAAATAAACAAACCTTCATGGAAAAGTTTAATTTAAGAGTGAACACCTATGTACACTTTTTTACAATAAACACAATACTGTTTAGCGCTGATTTTGGTGTTTTATCCCACTGTTTACTTAATCATATTGTTATATTTGTGTTTGGAAATTCATTACACTAGTTAAAAATTAGTTAAATGAATTACATTTTTTCTTATCATTTAGATAATTATGACATATCTTGTGGATCAACACAGTCCCATTTAACAGAGATCTCAAATCCAACAAAAAACACATATGAAGTCGATGCCCAAAGAAATGCTTGGCCATGGATGGCAGAGCTTCGAACGGTACGTTTGCTATAAATGTATAAATATAGAGTATTTGACAAGGTTATTTTACAATACTACGGTAATGAAATAATTAGTGAAACTGATAAGTTTCCTCTCGGTTAGGTTTGTCCTCCATCCGTCTCTCCGTCTGTATGTCCGTTATTCCGTCCACAAAAGCTGGATCCGTAACACATCAAACAGTATTTGTTATATTTATGTGAAACTTGATATATGAAAATTGAAATATGGGAAGATGGCAGTCTTGAGATTATGCACGTCTCATTTACATCTAATGTTAAACAATTTAGTTGCTATGGCTACAAATAGACTTAACATAACACAAACATAAGAATATTTGTATCTGTTTTCAAAAACTGGATCCCGTGATACCGCAAAAGTACTGAAAATGTTTTTAATGAAAATGGGTAGATTGCAGTGCGGAGAATTTGCGCTTTTTATGTTTCTTCCTATGATCTATTCATCCAGGGCCGGCGACCTTTTTATATTCATTCAAACCATGTGCGAAAAAGATGCAGTACTGTTAAGCTTGACTGACTTATTCCAGAATTATGTCCCCCTTGAACTTCTTTCCTAGAATTAATTATTCTAACTTCTTCACTTCTTAAAAGGATTTACTCCGAACTACCACATGATAATAATATGACAGAGTTTTTAAACATTGCGTCAATATTTCAAGAATTATCCACCTTAAACTTTAAATTTTCCTTATTTATTCTACAATTTTCTTATTTCACTATTGATTTACTTCAATTTCAAACAAAGCTTCATTATCCATACCTACATCATATGTAAATTTAGCTTCTTTAGGAAAAGAAAGTCGATGTCCCCATACGTCATGTTAAAAATGTAACAAAATAAGAGAAATTTAACAGAACTATATTTCAAAATTGATGGTGTGACGTCATGATGTGATGACGTCACAAAGGAAAATGCGCGACGTTACGCGGCAAAATCAGTAAAAAATACTTAATATCATTTAAAAAGCATGAAATAAAAAGAAAATTTATTTGTTTTACATATAAGATTGAAATATATTTCATTCGTGAACACCAGCTATTATATTTTCACTCGTGGCTACGCCACTCGTGAAATATTGCATCTGGTGTTCACTCAGTGAAATTATATTTCAATCTTACATGCAAAACAAACAAATATCCTCTATATAAACTCGGGATTTATTTATATCGACTTGTATGAAAATCAATATATCAAGTTTCATACCACAAGATTTTTTTTTGGAAAAAAAAACCTTAAATTTTATGTTCATTACATATTGTTTTTTTTTCCATTCTTTTTAGGTTATTGTATATTTGAAACGTTGATATTGTTATTAATATTTTAACATTGTGAAGTTATAGTACAATAGCAAGACATGTATGGCTCTGGGTGTCAAGTGAACTTTGCAACACACCAGACAGATACACTAGTCAATGTTATTTCAACAGTTTTATTTTTTGTTTAGTATAGTTACTTTAATCCGGGATTACAAATAAAATAAATTGTAATAATATAATTTTCTTATCCTTAAATGTTACAAGAAACTAGAAAAAACGGACCTGATAAGAATTAGAATAAATATATATATGTCTTATTAAATATATAAGGGAATTAGAATAAACCTAATACAGTTCAGTTCTAATATGGTACTTACTATGTTACTTACTATCATAAAAAACAGGGTCAAAAATTTATAACTACAAAGTTCCTGATAATGTGTATAAAGCAGAGAAATATAAAAAATAATGTTTTTATAAACTATAAATTTAAAGCTCATTAACTATAACTACACTAAAAAATTAAAAAAATTGCAAACAAGGTTTATATATTCATTCTCGAATTGTAATGAGTACTGACGAATATAAATGTATCAGCATTACACATACAGTGTATCAGCATTACACATTCATTTTCAAAGGACTGGTTTTAAGTGGTGGCAAAGATGTAATTTCTTGAGATTATGTACATATTGCGGGCTAACGATATAATAGCCACTCTTTCATCAACCTTTTTTCTTATTAAGTCCGAATCAAGCAGTATCCGAATAATACGTCATGCAAGCTGTCTGTCACAGAGATATTTTATTGTGGTTAATATTGTTAAAGTTTACGACATTCCATTCACGATTAGCCCCTTCCGGAAATCGGAAAACATCACGCAGGCTATAAATTACATTTATTTATCATCTATTATTAATTATGTTTGCTATAAGTATGTATAAATATTTGTTTTAGATACGGCGACATAGTCTTTGAGTAATGTACATACAAGTATTATTTAAATTTGGCTCATAAAATATTTTATTTAGGAATTGAGGAACAGCAGTCTAACAGTCGCCAACAATTCCTGCAGAGCGGTCCTGCAATTCTAGCGTCGTATTATATAAATGCGCGAGCGCGCCCTTGATTGACCTCGCGCACGCTCAAGAGCATTAGAACCAGTTTCAATATTATAGAATAAACAAATACTTTCTATCAACGGTTTGATATTTATAACTTCCAATCATTTTTATCTGAGTGGAACTACTCAACATTTAAATTTGCAAGGGCACAATCTGTCTTTTTTGAAAATAAAACTTTTTCAACATTAAGATATTATTTAGGTACAAATAAGTCCTCAATCAGTCTGTAACCCTTCCAGATTCGCCTATAATAGAGGTTACACTTTCCAATCAACCATGTTTTGATATTTTATAATCAATACTCGTTCAATACGTACAAATACCCCTTCCTTCTTATGTAATAATAATCACTGTCCGTCTTTCCGCTCGTCTATCAATTATGTCCGGAACGTAACTAAAAAATTATTTGAGATATCATATATACAAAGTAAATTTCACATCATTTCTTAATGTAGAGAATTCTTATTTTTCTTTTTCATTTACCATTTGTTTATCTATCTCAAAGTTGTTTTTCTAGCCACAAACGTAAGAGAAAAAAAAAACGACAGACACATTAACATTTTTAGAGAACAACGTTATTTTACATATATGCTATTCACTTAATGTATTCATAAAACGAGATGAAAATATTATTTTGTGCAACGAATTCAAGGAATTAATTACTTAACCTAAGCGAAATACATTATTTTATTTATCAAATATCTAAAATAAGAACGGTTTATAGTTTAAAAAAGATCTTTTTTATTGATTGTAATTCCCATGCATTTTCCATTGTTGTATTTATTTTTGAAGTATGCCAATAAGACTTACTGCAGGTAAATTGGTATGATGAACAAAAAATGAATGAGTATTACTTATAATTACTGAATTCAATTGGGATTGCTTTTTGACTTCCTAAAATAAAAGTCAAGTTCACTGTAACTAAAATAGATACTCTGTTTCCGGTCATTTAAAAAAAGTTTGAAATTAGATTTTTCAATAAATCGTGTTAATCTCTGTTACAAGTTTATGTGAATATCTCAATTCAGAATGCTTTTGGATAATGTAGTTTAATTACTGGAGTCTTAAATGAGATTATTCATTGGAACCTAGCGCCCAACAGCTTATATCAAGACCTTGCTTTTGAGAGCTTCTGCCATCTTCCCCCTACACCCAAGGATGAAGTTCAAAATCCCTGCTTATAACAAAATAAAAATCAATAATTAAAGTTTAAAACCAAAATATTCTATGAGCAGGGTTTATTGTAAGCTTATGTTACGATTGAGCATGGGATTGTTTTTGGAACCCTTGGATTAAAGCCAATGTCACTAGTATTAAAAAAGACCAGTTTCGGGTCAGTAGTTAAGAATGATACATTCTATGACAATAGTGTGTATTTGTAGCAAACGTATTTGAGATTGCTTTTGACACCAGTCGGGTCACGGCCAATGACACTTTTACTAAAAACTGAACAACCGTTTCCAGTCAAAAACTAGCGTAAGATATTTCGAAGAGACTTGATGGTTACCAAACTGATGTAAAATCCCCGCTTTGGATTGCATTTTTTTACTTCCAAGGGTCAGGGTCACATTTTTGAATAGAAAATAGGTTTCAAGTACGTACTTATATTCTGGAATGAGATACTTAAATTAAACCTTTTGTTAAGCAATCGGAAACCTCACATAGGATTGCTTTTGAGCCCCATTTGATCAAGATCAAGACAACTGATAATTAACATAAAACATGATAAGTAGAGTAAGGAGTGAGATATTACCACGGGCAGAATGTCGAGTCCGCTTATCTTAATTCAAACCTGAAACTATAAGCTTCAGATCAAGGAGAAATATGTGTACAAAGATGTGCTGTGCACAAAACATCGTCCAAACTCTTCACATTGAATCATCTTAGGTGACCTTGACCCCCTACCCGGTAACCTGGTCCATGTGCATGACATGAAGTTTCATGATAAAAATTTGTGCCTAAAATACTCAATTCATATTACTTGAAAATTCCTCCATACACAAAGACGTTATGGTATGGACAAGTTTGGACACACACACACGCACACGCACGCACACACACACACACGCACACTCGTGCGCACACGCACACATACACACACACGTCATTTTGACAACTATGTCAAGCTCAGCGCAAGCGGGCTTAACAAAAGTCCTCTGACCATTAACTAAGCATGATACTTCAAAGCATTAGCAAGATACAGTGCAGAGAAACAAATTTTTACATTCTTATTTGACTTTTGACTTCTTGAGACCCTGATCTTCATCTTGGTCAAGACAACTCAACTCACCATTGAGAGCATCTGTTCTAAGTTATATTAAAATCCATCGATGTATATTCAATTGATTCCAAAATGAATGTTTTAATTTGTAATTATATCTTTGATCCTTAAGTAAGACCTTAATCTTAACCACAGACATATAAATGTTTTGTGCGACACTTTGCCTCACTAAGAAGAAGATTTGTCCCGAGTAATATTAAAATCTAATTACGCATGTAGAAGGTTTGCTCCGGACACGGGTTTTGCGCCGATGCCCCGCCCCAGTGTGACCTTGACCTTAAAGGCAAACCTGGGTTAAGCATGTGACACACCACTCCTTCATGGTGAACATTTGTGTAAGTCTATTTTGTAATCCTTCAAAGAATGAACAAGATATAGACCGGACAAATAAAGACGAACGCACGGAGTGATAGACACATATACACCAAATTGCTTAAAGTGAAGAGTCAATTCAAAATCTTAAAAATGTTTTAATTGATGCATGATAGTTTTTGGTTTACTATCTTTCTTTGTACATATTTTTTATTTTATAATATCTAAATGTGGTAAATGAAATATTTTACAATAACTGTGACGTATTCGTACGTTTTCGTCATAAGTTTGTTATTAAAATACAAGTACAATAATTAGCTACTATTTTTCACAGACTTTCAGTTCCTTTTTTCTCATTTCATACTATACATAGCATAAAATAGGCTATATTTTTTATCGTTTTATTGATGAATTTGGTTATTTATTTATTCTGTCAATCAGTCAATTTGTAATTTATTATTTAATTATTTGTCATTTTTATCCATTTATTCGGTTGATCATTTATTTGTTGGTTGGTTGATTGTTTGATTGATTGATTAATTTTTATTTTTTTATTTCTTTCCTTTTTTCTTTATTTGTTTTTACAGAGTTGGACTCACGTTTGCGGGGGCTCATTGATAGGAGATAGATGGATTCTTACGGCTGCTCATTGCTTCTCTACAAGGAAAGTTACAAAAGTTCACTTGAGTGAGTAAATCAGTTAAAGATTCATTATAATTATACAGACAGCCACTTTGAAATTTCATTTGATTTCTTTCACGGGAACTGAAATATTTCATAGCACTGGATTAACTTGCGTGTCATAACCAACAGTGGTATCAATCATGTTTTATGTCATTAAATCGTTTAAAGGCATATTTATTTTCATTTAATTTAATGTGTTTAATCACGACTGTGATAAAAAGAATTTACTTACGTTGCCATACAATAGCAAATCATATTTACTTTTATGAAAGCGAGCCTTTTCGACCTTTATACAATTTTCCACCACTCGTTAAGCATCATCTAAAATGTTATATAGCAAGGAATGTGGGATCATGTATACAAAAACGCCAAGTTGCACAAAATGAAAACATTACATTTCCTTTTTTTCAAACAAGAGCCCGTTACACTGGCAATAATTATTACCTTCCATAGCAACTATCGATCTAAGACTTAGTATAAATCCTACTCACGTAACGTATGGATACAATTTTATTTAGAATTTCTGAAGAATTAAAAGATCCAACGGCCCTGGCATAAGTCTTGGCATAAAAGTGAATTAAATCAAGAATACAAATTGCTCACAACTGCCTTTAACAGCATCTGGGATAAGTTTGCAAATCAGAAAATTTCGCAAATCCAACTACCCTTTTGAATACAGTTTCAATACAAAAAGCTAAATTAAACAGTTATTTGGATGGAAATAGACAATTATTGGTCGTTTATATAAAGATACCACAATCACTGAACGCTAGACAAGTGCTCAAGTGTGGCCTGCCATAGGGTTTCTTCCACCAAAAAATAAGATTATGATTCTGTTTCATTCGTAATTTAAGCAAATTTTTGTGTACCCTGGAATTACAAAATAATATCAGAGGAGGAACAATCTAAGTTTTGACATAAGTTGAGAATGCTTCACGCTGAATCATCATTTTCTGTTGCATTTCTGTATTGCGTCACGACCGCTATCCGTATGTTTGAACAAAATATGTCTGTTTGAAGTTATGTCTGTGGTAACGAGGAAAGAGAAAATGTACTCTTTGTTCTACTTTAGTATGTTTTAATCGGTTTTGAAATAAAAGAACAGGCTTTGAAAATATGAAATGGTATTGGATTGTTTATGTGTGCCGCCTTTCCTCTCCATATTATTTCTTATGTCAACAGTCGCGTTGTATGGCCACACTGTCAATTGCATATATTTACCAGGACAATAACGTGATAGACTTTGTTTCTGAATAACCTAGATTTGTATTCTGATTTTGAACAGGTAGAAACATTATCAATTTGAATCATTTGCATTAATTTATTTCTTCTAACTGTATTTTGATTTGTTGGGGATACATGATTGTGTTCAGCATATATATCAAACGCTTACTTACCAGCTTTTGCACACAATTTAAAACCGGAGACAGATATAGTGCATGTAAATCGACATTAAATGAACGTTGCCACGGTCGTTTCTTATTGTAAGATTTATATTAGGTGAATCTTTTTATCTACGGATAAAATAAAATTTAAACTTACGAGTGGCTTTGGGAAAAAAATTCAGATTTGATAAACTCTAAACTACAAATATTTCGATTCATCTTAAGATCTTTTGTGCTTTCAGAGCATTTTGAAATATACGTTTTAGTTTTTGTAAGAGCATTGAACAAGATCTCATGAATCATTTTGCATTATTGTAAAAGAGAAAGCTAATAAAATCGACATTAGCGATCACCACTGTTTAAGCTTGACATGGTTTGTACATGCATAGTTTTAACAATACTCTGAATATTTTGTATATATTGTGTCAAATGTTATATAAAAAAACTGAAAAGATACTTAAGGTGACATTATCCCTATCATCTTAGTGTAAATGATAAGCGCACAGAATTGGAATTATGTCATGTTTAAGAATACATGTTTATTGTACGATGGGTGTTCGTGAAGTTTAAGGACTTTTGCTGAATTTTTTTCCTTAATGGTGCGTTTTTATCCATATCTCACAAAATGTAATTTAGATATGTGCTCAATATGTAGTAAAACGCAACAAGAATAGACAAATACCGTTCGAAATTTCTTTCTATAGGAACCGCATAACGCATACCCTGAGCACTCCGATTTTATCGTATTTAAGTTAATGGTACCGATATATTTAATTGATAGTAATTTTCCTAAATTACAATGGATAAAGTCACGAAAAGGCACGAGCGTTAAATACAACGTCAACGTCATTTCCTGAAAATTCTACTCATAAATCGTTACATTTGTTTGAGTAACAACGGTTTTAACATCACTGGTGCTTACACAAATCAAGAGAAAATGACGTCAATAGGCGACGTTGAAGTCAGGGCAATCATCAAATTTTGTGTAAGAATAGAAAAGACACCAACGGAGAAAATGATTCAGGCATCTAGTACAACAAAGAAATGCTGTAGATCGCTAGTATTTAGATGGCACGACATGTTCCGAAACGGAAGAGAGTCAATAGAGGATGACAAGCGATGTGGTCGACCATCGGTGGTGAAAACTGGAGTAAAAGACAAGGTTCGGCAACTGATAAAGGAAGATCGACGACGCACTGTGCGAGAAATGTCAAGTGAACTTGGTGTATCTGTGTCCACCGTCCACGATTGCCTAAAAGAAGACAATATGTCGAAAGTAAGCGCCAGGTGGGTCCAAGACTTCTGAAGAACGACGAGCGGGAACGCAGATTACACTGTTCCCGAGAATTCGTGCGACGCGTCGAAGGAGAGGGGTTGTCATTTTTAAATCGCATCATCACTACGGACGAAACTTGGTTGTTCCACTATGATCCCGAGTCGAAACAGGAATCATCTGTCTGGAAAACTCCCGGAAGTCCTCCTCCAAAGAAAGCGCGGGTTCAGAAAAGCGGCGGAAAACACATGTTCGTGTTTTTCATGGACAGGCGGGGAATGCTATTACAGCACCGTATCCCGGAAGGACAGACTGTGACCGCCAATTATTACTCAAAGGTAATTATAGACACTTTTAAATGATAATTTGTTCTATTTTAAATATAAGATAAAACTAATCAAATAAATGAAAAAAATATATTGAATTATTTTTTTAATACGCTATTCATAGAAAACTTAATCATTTTTATGATTTCAGGTTCTAAGGCGGGATCTCGTCCAGGCTATACGGTAGAAGCGCCCCGGGATCGACCTCGACCAGATTATTCTTCACCAGGACAACGCCCCCGGCCACCGTGCACAGTCAACGCAGTTGGAAATCAGCCTCCTGGGATTCGAGACGCTCGAGCATCCACCCTATAGCCCGGACCTCGCGCCGATGGATTTCCGAGTTTTTCAGGAAATCAAAGCACAGTTGCGTGGTCGACGCTTTGATTCCGGGTTGGAACTACAAATTGAAACCCAGAGAATAGTCATTCGACAACATCTGGTACGAGGACACGTACGACAAATGGGTCAAGAGGCATAGAAAATATATCGCTGTGAATGGAGATTACGTCGAGAAGTGAGTCGATATGACGATCGGGCAAATTTGACGTCAACATGTTAAGCACTGACGTGACGTGACGTTAGCGTGCTTCGGGTATGCTTCGGTGTATGTTTTGTTTTATTTGTAATTTACTAATTGTTTAATGTATTTCAATGTAACTTTTACAGCTGGCTGTAAAATATGGTGTTTTTCTTGTTTTTCAATTCCTATTATCTATCAAACTACAGCAAAAGTCCTTAAACTTCCCGAACACCCCTCGTAGTTGCTATATTTCGTTTCGTGAAAAAATAAATCTTATAAATTGTGTACAAAGTAATGCTGTAGATTTATGTAATTTAATGTTTTAGGAAAACTTGAATTGTATGAAGAAATAGGAATCGAAGAGCAAGAGATCTCACAGGAGAATATATATGTACACCCAGGATACGACGAAAAGAACAAACCTAAAAGACTGTATAACATTGCATTAGTTAAACTAGATGAAAGGATAGAACGGAAACCCGAGTTGCTGCCAGTTTGCTTATGGGACAAAACCATTTAAAGTATATCTTAATTTTGAACTTTTAAATAAATGAAATCTAGTTTACTGAACACATATGTCTAGCTAACAAGCAATGGCTTGTGCACATCTTTATTTTAAAGATAAGACAGATATGGATTAGTGTGGCTTAGTTAGTTTGGCTTTGTTGAATTTGGGTTAAGAATTTCAAAGTTATAATAGATATCTTTAACAAAAATTATAATATTTTAACGTGCACTCAGAAATTAGCATAGCTCGTGTACGATGCAATATCATCCAAGCTTTTAATGTATTTTCTTTCGCTAACAATTAATAAGATTTGAAGAAATAAAATGTTTCGTTTTCATGAAATAAAAAGGTTTTCAAATAAAACGAAATAAGATTTCACTCATGCGTTATGGTTGCAACACTAATGCTTTTCGTTTACAGAACGCGGATAAGTGTGCTTAATATAAAATGCTTAATAATTTCTACGTGTCGGGTTATGTTCCTGGCACTAAATAATAAGTGACGGTAAAGCCTACTTATTATGTGTTACGATATATCCCTTGTAGTGTGTTATATTTTACGTTATCGCTTCATTATTTGATCATGTCTACCGGTATCGTTCTATTATCTTATTATATGTTACTTTAATGCTTCATTATGTGATTATGTTTAACATTGTTGCTTTTCAGGTTAAATTATCCTACGAAATCACTCATATAGGTTATTAAAGGTTACGATTATGGGTTATATGTTATGATATTACTCTGTTAATATATTGTACGATATTGATCTATTCGGTTATAATATACCACGAGTTTGAATTTTAAGGTAATAATATCTTAATAAACCGCTCTGTTATGTCAATATTTGTTTGTAATATCGCCCCCTTATGATGAAATATGTAACAATTACGACGCATTAGATCTGATAAATGACGATATCAATCTTTTCAATTTTGATATGTAACAATATCACTCTTTTAGATTAATATATATAACGATTTTTTTCTCTTATGCTATTATTAGTTACGATATCGCTCCTTTAGGCTATTATGTTACGATATTGTTTAAAGAGGATATTCCATGTTATCTTTTGTCGTTATGTCATCATGTATGGGTGAAACATTGCTTAAAGTAACATTTATTTTTTTCAAGAAAATGTGTTGATTTTTCAGATTCTTAAAGTCTAAAATATATGTGACAAGGTGATAAATACTTAAATTAAAGCTGTGCATGTGATACATATTTCAGGCAAAACTAATGTTACCTATGAAAAACTTTTTACTAAAACATACGGTGTCGTCACTGGTTGGGGTAAAAGAAACATGAGATCTTTTAACTATGCAAGAACGCTGAAACAAATGCAAATGGAAGTGAAATCATCCAAGGAATGTCTGGAAAACTTGACGACCGTAGAGAAGGCTGAAGTCAACACTGAGCTTATGTTTTGCGCCGGTGGAGAAGGTTTCTCAGTTACATTATTCAAAGTATTTCTATAATTCGGAAGGAATTCAACCAGTTGTTACATTATGTTAAAAGATAATGTACTCAAGATCCAATTAAGCGAATATCCGTCAATTGTTTATATATGCACTTTCCTAGTGTTAGTCACTAAGTTCGTTGATTAACTTGCTGCATGCATTGTAAATGTAAGTATAGATTGTATTTGTTACTGTCACTAATCATTTGCATGAACGAAATCGTTTTAGAAAAAGTCGGTGATGAAATCCAATACATTCACGCATGCGCAGGAGATAGTGGTGGTCCTTTTGTTGTTCGTCATCCCCTGAATGAAAACAAATTCCTTCAGATCGGTAAGTATTTTATTATTTCATTTGCATAATTCAAATTTCTACTTCAATAATCAATAAAGGCATTCATATTTACGAATTCTAGCGACAATGATAATCTTAATGTGTTAAATGGTTAGCAAATATGACTTGGTAACATTTATATTTTGATTCATTTTTGATGAGAAAGGAAGAAGGAAAACTTTAAAAGTCTATATACCTGTAAAATATATTAAGTGAACACAGTAGCTAATGTAAGTGAAATTTCTATGCAACTAAAACAATTTTTGTTTGTTTGAAAATGTAAACATAAAAAACAATCTGCAATTTAGGGATAGTTTCATTTGGGTTCACATGCAAGGAAGAGGGCATATATGGATTCTACACGAAGCTCACAGAAGAACTTCTAGACTGGATACATTACACGATAGACAACGAAGATAATCAAGGTTAACAAATACATTGAAACACACAGTTTATGATCTCTGATAAATGGGTTTTAAAGTATTCATTGTGCAGAGTAAAAGAATGTTTATGACTGCAGAAAAGTTCCGAGACGGCTTGTGTTTTAATAAATCTACAAAATTTGATGTAGAGAAGCTAAATCATTGACACTTCAAATAAAGTGAATATGTGAGTGTCTTAAACTTATTCATGCCGTTTATTATATTTTATGTGTTTTATTTTGCCAGATATGTTTGTAAATACATGTACATGTAAATGAAAATATTCAATTTTGCTGGATTATTTTCACTCTTTGGTGTATTTTACTCAAACTGGCTTAAAGATTAGCTCAGTTTTCTAAATATTAAAATAAAGCTACCAACAGCACCTATTTTGATCAGACTGAACTGGTGTACAGGTTGCCCTGGTATTACTTTACTGGTTATTACATTGTATATGTCTACAAGTTAAGTGATGAGTTTGGAAAAATGTCAATATTCAAGTAAACTCCCCAAAATGCTGTCGATTACTAATAGACAACAGAACTTTGTCTTTCGGAGGTATACGATAAAACGCTCTATCGCTCCATTTTAGCTAGTGCATAATATCGGATTTTAGTGCCGGAAGTAGCAAAATAGCGATTTATCGTATACCTTCGACGAAAGAGGTAGCCCTGTTGTTTACCTTGAATTGACAGCACTTAAGGGGAAGTAGTTTGAAATTATCCATCATCAGAGGACATAAATGGCTAACTTTATACGATTGCCTCCTTGTGTTGTTTTGTTTACATGTCATCTAATTAAAGGGCTTACATAATCAATTAAAATAATACCTTAGACGTGGAAGATAAGAAAAGAAGAAAAACAGAAAGAAAAGCTCATTCAATTTATATTTTTCTTTTTCTTGATAAAAAATACATGTATATACCATTATATCATAGCGAATGAGGAACACTTAAAACTTGTCCATTAAAGCAGGAAAGAACGTGTCACAGACTTAGTCTTTTTTGTTTACGATTTATTTTCATTGGTGGGTTTGATCAACACAAGCTTAAATTCATACCCCTCCTTGCACTGTCGACTTGATAATTATGTTTCATTGTTATAAAGCCTTACCCACGAAAATGTTTCCCTCGAAAAAACATTTACGTTAACAATATTTCTCATACCAAAATCATAGACACCATACGTGAATAAAAACCATGTCTTAGCGAAATAGTTGAAGAAAAACAACAAAAATGAATGTCTTTCTTTTATATCTTTAGTCGAAAACCCTTGAGTTTAAATTAAACATTCGACAAAATTATTACTTGTTTTGACAACCACGGGTTAACATCAGGCGTTCGAAATTGGACTGGATCGTATAAAGTGTTCTATATTTTCTTCTATTTATCCTAAACTGCTAAGGACTTATATACTCCATGACTAATGTTGTTCCCATTATTGGATACAGGAGCCTGAAAATAAAGAACATTGTTAACTGAATTTTAACCACATGTTTTCCTAACGTATTGCTGGTTTAAAGATGTTTTTATGGTTTCTCAGAGTTTTATTTGGTCTAAATGATATAGTGTTTCTTTGTTTATACAATTTGGTGTACTTTATCCGGTGCCCGGGAGATGAACGGTAGCTAGGTTTCTACTGCCGTCCATAAAAAGACTAAATCAAACCAAGCTTGCAACATAATCACTAAGTACGTGTTTTGCAACCTTCAAACATTCAATTTTGATTATGTAAAACATTTCATAATACAGTGTAATGTTCTTGTTACTAAATAGAGTACGAACGCAATTCCATACATTGTTAAAAAAGATAATTACAGCGTCAGTAAAGAAACAAATATAATTTGATTTCTACATTAAACGGACATACTGTTTGATATACATAACATAATTCATCTTGCCTTTTAACAATATTTTAAATTCGCAAATTATTAGTATGGCATGATCCTTATTCTTTCAAAACAAAACCATTCAAAACAAAGTATATTAAAGAATCTTTTAGTTACGAATGTCTGTCATCAAAGGTTCTGTAGCCATCTTTGCCTATAATTATGTACGTTTTTCCTTCTTCCAATTCTTGAAATTTTGAGAAAAAACGCATATCGTCGCCTTGTGTAAGACGCTCTTGCCCTGAAAGATGGCATTACAAGTACAATGCTGTAAAAATATGGGCAGATGCTATTCCGAATTATGTTTTAAAAAAGTAATGCAGACGGTACACTCAAAATATCGTCGACACTTGCTTAGAAATCTACATTAATTGTTGGTCGATTTTGCATCCGCGTTACATACGAGTATTTGCAGTAACAAGACCGTAAGTAATTATTTGATGCCATCAAGCGTTTGTTGAATTCGTTTAATTAATGATTAGAGCCGTATAAAATCAAAACGCTGTTCAATTTGTTATCACACAAATCCATTTAACAAGAAAAGTTAGTATTGGATTTAAACATTGAGACAAAAAAAAAATACCACTCAATACGAATGCAATAAGCATGAGGGTGTCTATCACAATCAAGTGATTATTGATCATTAATAAGGCCTGCATGAGGAACAAAGGCTAAAATCAAAAGAAGAGGATTTTTATAAGTTAAAACAAATTATGATATGTACTTTCATTTATTGAATTTTACTTAATATTTACATGAAAATAAATGGAACAGGAGCACCTAGCCTCTCTTGCATCTAGTCTAGCTTTAGGTAATGTATTAACATACTATACTTTTAAAAAATTATCAAAACGAAACAATTGAAGTTTGTCCATGACTATTTTTAACAAGACTAGATAAAAATTTAATTCTTTTCAATAACACATTCAAAACATCATACTACTATTTGAAGGACATCGGAGAACAGAGGTCAGAACAATAAGTGTATTATCAAATGATTATGAATGTTTTAAAATCCTTCAGTTTGTTAATATATATTTGACTTTCATGCAAAACTGTATATAGGCAACACAAATAGGTATCTTAATCAAATAGGTATTTACGACCGTCAAAACACAGTAAAATTTAAAACACTTTGTTAACATATTGTATCTAACTATCTTTGCAAAATAGAAAAGTATGTGTGCAGCCATGAAAAACTATTTCTTTAAAAGTTATCAAAAATTGTACTAAAATTTTAGTGTTGTCTGCTACAGAGTTTTTACTAGTTACATGACTTGTTTAAAACTACTCTGTGACTCTATCGGCGTCTTATTTCGTTCAATATTTTTAAGTAAGCCGCTTTAAAGTCGAAAATTGCGGCTAAACTGACCGTCTAATTTTACACAGCTTTAAGGAAAAAATAATTTCCGTTGAATGCTGTAGAATTTAAGATATTTTGTCCGCCAATGGCTTTGTGATACCCATAACAGTTGCCAAGGATACGCAACGACGCCATGTTAAAAAACGGGCTTTGATGGTCACTTTTGACGTCGTTTGGTCAAAAATTGACTGAAATTATTTGAATAAAATGAATGGAATCTAATCAGCAATATGGTCAACTTTATGCATTTCAATTTTTAAGAGGCAAATCGAAAGTTCTCAAAGTGTCGGGTTCTACCTTAAGCCCAAAATATAAAGTATTTTTACAGAAATTTATGCTAGGACTTTTGTCATTTTAGCATGATTTGATTAAAGTGACATTATGCACATTCAAGGGTATAAATGAGTGAACAGGTGAAAGTCAATATAGGTTTTCATTTTGCCATTATTACTTTTAATGTAAACATTATTTCACATAAACAATAATCAACGCATGAATCCAAATGATTGTTTCGTAAATATTCATTAAAATTTACCTGTAACTGTCAGTCCATAAAAAGAGTGGGGCAGTCTTTTTACATTTTAGGCAGATTTAAATTTGATCCTTCACATTTTCCAACATGAACTGTTTCCAACATTTTAACAGTCAATATTTTGAAATATATAGTCAGTTCAGCTCAACTTGACTATGAAAATATGAGCATAATGTCATTTTAAATAAGATCAATTTAATATTCTTGTCATTCATTTGCCTAATATTATAATTATACTAAATAAAAAATGTTGTTGATGAAGATGAACGTCATGATAGTTGTTGCTTTTATAGTGATATAGTAATGATGATGATGATGATGACTATTCTTACCTTGATTTAAACTGGCCATAACAGTGCCTCTTGCAAGTTTCACGTTTGCATCGAAATCATTTGATACATTGTATATTCTAACGCGTACAGATGAAATATAAATGTAGTTTATATAAAAAATGACTAAGTAACTTGTATTTATGTTGAAATAAATTTTAAAAAAAACGGAATTAACATATGAGAACTAACGCATTGGATTAAATATTTTTTTCTCGCCTCAAAGTACTCCGAATATCCGTCTCATACTATTTGAAAAACATGCCAATCAATTGTTGAAATTATCTTATACATGTATATGAAACATTTTACATACCAATATAAACGGTAGTGACTAAAAAGAGCAAAATAACCTGTATTGTGTTCGACATTTTTGCAAGTTAGATAAAACATGTTTATGCTTAATCCTTATGCTATTTGAAAATATAACAACAAAATACTCATTTAGAGCAATATCATAACAATTCACCTTTACAATCTTTAAATCTATCATCAAAGACTCTTTCTCTGTTGATGAAATACAAACATTTAATGCTCTTTCAGTTTCTTGTACTTTGAGTCAATTTTACCGCAATTTATTAGCGTCATTTGGAATCTAATTGACCTATAACTTACCATAGTTTGCTTTGTTTAAGTTACATGCGTAGTGTAGCAATTCAAACACAGGACGCTTTCCACTCTTTGCTAACAGTACAATTTCTCTTTCAACTTGTTTAACACACATACCTACGAAAAATATAATACTTAACATTGGTTTGACTAACATTATTTTTAAAAAAAGGGACACGATGAACCTGGATCGCTCACCTGAGGTTGAACAGGTAACAGTTATTGACAGCAAAAAGCATAATACAACATATCTAAACCCTTGTCATTGTAGTTTTGGGGAAGAAAAACTTAAAGAGTATTTTTGTATATAGATCTAAACAAACTTAATGACAAATTTTATCCAGGGACAAGATTTTTTCAACTGATGAAGAGGACCACAAAGCGATGCTTAATACCAAATATCTAAGAAGAAGAGAAGGATATTTTAATAAAAATATTAATTATGATAAGCCTATGTAAAATACAAGACATCAAGGGCGGGTTCTTTTTTACCCCTTGAGCATTAATTACATACCTTTGGTGGACGTCTACTAAATTAAATCAAGACCAAGTACAAAATATCAAAGATATGGTCTTTGTAGATTCACAGAAGAAGACATGAATTTATTTTCGAATATACGGTTATATAAACTAACTTACCCCTAAGTTACTTAGGTCTGTAACCTGTCAAATGTCATAGCTCTTGTAATGTACTTTCACAAAAGAAGACTTAAATGCATTTACCTTCATAAGCGGAGTCAAATATCTACCTACCCTTATAGTAGGTGTTCGCAGCTATATTTTCATAGTTATTGGCAAAGCGATCCTTATAAGTGTCTTGGGATAGACTGCCATGTTGTGTCCGAGAAAATGTTGGACATGGGGTTGCTAAAATGGAAAGTTGAGTTTGAAAAATTCTGAATGAAAAAAAAAATGTAGAATGACTAAATTACAAACAACATTTCTAGTCAATCAATTAATATTTTTAATTGCATCAGAAGGAATGCGAATAATGGTTCATTAAAAGTTGAATTTGGATACAGAAATTTTAAATTAGTTGTTTTAGAGCAATTAAATCCAACGGAACGGGTTTAGTCGTGATAATTAGCACTATTTTTTTCTCGTTTTAGGTTTAAAAATGAATAAACTGTAAAGTAAAGACGCCTCCGTGATTGAAAAAAGTTATTTTCGCCAGTTATTTTCACCAGTTTTAGCTGTTAAGCTCAAATTCAATTCACTTTATGCTTTTTTTCCAAACACTAGACCACATGTACGAATTGTATAGTTTTGTCTTTAAAACTGAATTTGATTTACCGTCAATGAATTCTTAATGAATTTAAATCTAATGTAAATTTCTTCCATGGAGATTTTCTGATATATTTTCAAATAATAACATAAAGCAGTAATGTTTGTTTACAATGGTTTATAGATACTGCGGGCAAAATGAGCCATTACTCAATAAAACAATTGTTACTTCAATTTAAACAAATGTTTGTGCTAGTTACCAGCCAGACGTTGAGTACAACTGGACCTAGTACACCATGGTCTCCAGTCAAGGGCGGAAATGGAAGCAATTACTTCCGGTTGAGTATCACAAGAATCTTAAACATAAAGTTAACTTGTTCATGTTAATCCCTTCTGATATTTTTTTATCTTATCAAGCTTATAAACAGAACACCGCTCTAATAAATACATTGGTATCATGATATCATTATCTAAAACAAAGGACATTTACCTTGACAAGTTGGTTCATGGCCACTCCATGTTCCGTCTGACTGACACGTTCTTTCAACTATCCGAATTTGTGCATCGCCATTCAGGATATAGCCTTTGAAGATGAAACAAGAAATCATTTGTCTCTGCGTTTTTATTATTGACTTTTGTTGTTGTTTTTTTTTTAATTTTATTTTTGTTTGTTTATGCAATTTAATGAAGTCCCACATTTTACCCGTTCCAGAACTGTATCATGGCTTGCAGACTCAATTTAAATAGGTTATCAAAATAACATGTCACTTCAAAAGCACTGCATTCCTTCTCCTTGAGATTTGTGCACTTCTACTCAGTGAGATTATCTACCAAAGTTTTAAGTTGTTACACTTTACAATTTTCATGTTACCGTATGTCCGGACAAAGTTCGAAGTGTAAAAGTGAACAAAGGGCAATAACTCTCAAGGGAGGGATATGGCTTTTATACTCCGTGAGATCTTATTACCTACAAAGTTTCAAAGTGTTACCGTTTATTGTTATCAAGTTTTGTCCTCAAAGTTCAAAGTGTAAAAATGAAATAAGGGCAATAACTTCAAAATTAGGGAAGGGACGGTTACGGTTCTTTTGCACTGCACTTCTCATCCAGATGTATTCACCTACAAAATTCATTTTGACACCCTCTATGGTTCTCGTGTTTTGTCCCGTGAAAAATTTATAGTGTAAAATGAACAAAGAGCAATAATTCCAAAATTAGGAAACGGAAGGTCATAGTTCTTATGCACTGTACTTCTACTCAGTGATAACTGTCTACCTACAATGTTTAAACTTGATACCTTTTATAGTTCTCATTTCATGTCCCGGATCATGTTCAAAGTGTAAGAATAAACAAAGAGCAATAACTCCAAAATTAGGAAACGGAAGGTTATACTTCTTATGCATTGCACTTCTACTTAGTGCGATTTGTCTGCCTACAGAGTTTTAAGTTTATACATTTGATGGTTCTGAAGTAATGTCCCGGACAAAATTCTAAGTGTAAAAATGAACAAAGGGCAATAACTCCATAAGTCGGGATGGAAGGGTAACGGTTTTACTCCCTGCACTTCTACTCAGTAAAATATATTTACCTAAAATGTTTTAAGTTGATACCCTTTATAGTTTTTAATTTATGTCCCGGTCATAGTTCAAAGTGTAAAAATGATCAAATGGCAATTTTTTCAAAAATAGGTTAAACACTGTAACGGTTCTTTTGCACCGCACTTCTACAAAATGAGATCTATCTACATACAAAGTTTTAAATTGATACCTTTAACAGTTATCTTTACAGTTACCTTTTACTTTGTCCCGGACAAAATTGTAAGTGAAATAATGAACAAAGGGCAGTAACTTCAAAATTATGGAAAGGGATGGTTACGGTTCTTATGCACTGTACTTCTAATTATTCAGATCTATCAACCTACAAAATTTCAAGTGATTTCCCGGACATTATCATAAGATATTATACACTTTAATTGAATAACCTTTACATTTTTATTTGATTTTAGATAAAAGCAATAAAGGAGTTTTTCATAAAAATAGTTGGGTCAACATATATTTCTTATTTATGTGTAGGGTTTTGTTAAAACAACAATTTTCACAAATTAATGATAAAATCCGTAGCGTATCTTATATCACTTGTCCAGACTTTTGTATGTCGCATTATTTTCGTCATTTGCTAACAACGAGAACATGAGTTACATAACCATATTTAACAACATTTTTATTAAATGGAGAAAAATGATTTTTCATTATTCACACAAGTATTATTATAATCATTTTTAATAGGAATCACAGACAAAAAATGCAAAGGTCCTTACCAAATTCACAAGTGTACTCAGCTACGCTATCATAGTTATTTGCAAGGCCATCACTTGTGTCTTGAAATATACTACCATGCTGTATCTGAGGCAGAGGTGGACATAGAATTGCTAAAAAAGAAAAGTAAAAGATGTGAACAATTTTCGACATCAATATTTAAAGTAATCAACAAATCAACCACTCAATGAATTAAACAAACAACTAGTAAATAAATCAACATATTATTAAAGTGTATCTGAAGGACTGGCGGGTGATGACACATTGAAAGTTAAAGTTGGACACTACACAAAATAATTCGTTGTATTAGAGCATCAAAACAAAACTGAATGGGTTTAATCGATAGTGTTTCATAGCATTCCTTTCCTGTTTTTTCTGTGGTATTACAAATGATGAAACTGTATGGACTAATGAAATTAACGCCTTTCGACACTTTGTCAACGTATACTAAGAAACCGATGGGAACATCTAAACTTCATGAATTTACGATTTCAACTTAATGAATTCACGATATCAACTTCACAAATTCAAGGTTGTGAATTCACCAATTTAACTTCACTAATTCAGCCTCACGAATTTACGATTTCAACTTCATGAGTTCGCGATTTTAACTTCACCAATTCACAATTTAATGAATGTACCTGAAATTGTGAATTAATTCGTGAAGTTGAAAACGTGAATTCACGAAGTTGATTTCGTGAAGCTGAAATTGTGAAATTTTAGTTACACGTTTATGGACCAAATATGTGTGAAAAGAACAGCAATTTCTTTGCAATGTTTTCTTTAACTGTATAAGCACTTTATTTGTAGCTATAAGATTTTCAGTAAGATAAAAATAAATAGCACGTGACTGTCTGGGTGATAGTGGATATTGTCAACCTTTAAACTGTCGTATTACCCCTTCGCCTGCGCTTCGAACACTTGACGCGTTTAAGGAACCCGGTAAGAAATGTCAGAAAAGTTCCATCGTTCATGTACGATTTCTTACACCAAAACAAACATAAATCAGAATTATTTTATCTTGAACCTGTACCCCGTGAGCTTTAAATTATAGTCTAAATAATAGTTTATTTATAGAGCTGAAATTTGATAATAATTTATTCATAAATATTAGTTTATTTATAGAGCTGAAATTTGATTAAAATTTATTCATAAAGCTGAGTTATGAATAAATAGTATAGTATGACAATCTTTAATTTGAATGTATCTGTTAATACATTTACTAAATAATCATACATCTATTTTCTTTAAAAGCGCCCCAAATTACGAATAAAATAGATTTCGAAAAAAGATACAAACTGAAGATAACAAAGATAATTTTCACAAAAGGTAACAAAAATCAACATGTATGTGCAATACAGCAGAATTTACAATTTAATCACCAAAATATTACCCTGTTGCCAAAAAAATGAGAGCCATTTCTGCAAATTTTGAATTGTAATATGTAATTTCTGTTATCTGTAATGGACTACAAATTCTGACGACAAACTTTAAACTGATTTATATAGCTTATCAGAATAATTATGTTCAAGTATTGAATGTATAATATAAGAGTTTACAGAAATCACTACTTAGAATCACTAAAGTACTACCATTAGCTAACAAAATAGGGAAAAACATAGAGAACATGAAAATACATTTACTCATTTAAACAATTCATAAGTTAACTAAAATTAGAATAAATCTTGATGCATATCATTAAAGGAATAGGAATGGATGGATTGATGTATGTCTAATATAAATATTCATCATTTAAAAAGAGGAACCATGACAGTTTTCCTATTGACATCAACCCTATAAGAGAGAAAATCGTGTTTTAAGACACTATTTTTTACTTGAGAAATAAGTTCATGGGCGCCGCCATTTTGGCGTTCTGTCATTCTCGCTAGACAGACGAGACCGAGATTGTGACGTGTAATACCCACTTCCGGTATAGATGTACACGCTGGTACAACTGAAATATATCTTGATGAAGAACTTATTAATTTTATTGCGTACATTATATATTATTTATGAAAACATCATATGGAACTGAATTGCTTTAATTAATTAATTGAAGACGCCGCGACATTACTTATTATTTCTCCGATATTCAAGCTTGCTGATGATCCCACCACATGATTTAAGCAATGACTGCTTAATTTTCAAAGATAAACCATAAATTTAATTTGGGTACTATGAGAAACTTCTTCAAATTGACGATATATCCTTTTATTTTGTACTTAATTTTCGCTAGGCAAGCTGTCCAAATAGGGTGCATCGCCGGTCATGTATCTTTTTTTCAGGTAAAATATCAACTAAATCCAATATATATCTACTTACCAAATTCCTTTCCCCGACAGATACGCATTTCTACTACCGTAAATTTAATCCAATAAAACAAAAAAATCATAAATCTACTTAATATTTAAAATGATTATTGGTAACTGAAAAAAATGTGTTGCTATTTTATGACGTGCTGTAATTTACTACAGTATAATTTGACAGGTGTGGAACCTAATTCCCCCTAAGGTCATTCAGTTCACTGATGAAGCGTAAAAAAAATAGATGTCTATTTCGTCATTAGAATATTTGACAAGGGTGATTAACCAATCAGGGCAACATTGTGCATGATCAAAAGGTCTATCGGCACAGAGGCATACAAGGAGCAATAAAAATCGTCAGTACACAGTGTGACAGGAGCATTTGGTGCAAATTAGGAACAATTAAAATGGACAATGCGCAGAATTAGACATAAGTAGTAAAAACCAGCAATTGTGTGAATAAATTATGCAAATTAGACTTTTGAGCAGCCAATAAAAATGATTTGCCTGCATTTAATATTAGGCTACGATTACGATGCGCAGCATCATACGTTGACAGACATGTTAACAATTTACTTTTCAAAAGAGTTGCTTATATTTTTGAAATGTGTACATCAATTATAACATATGTTCACACCTTTAAATTTGAAAGTCAGAATCAAACTGCAAAAATTTAATTATATGTACTATTAAGAACACGTTTTAGTAGGGTGTTTATAATGGAAGTCGCTAGCGTACGGGCCCGTACGGCTAGCCAAAAGTTTTAGCCGTACGTGAGTTACATACGACTAGCAAGGACACGCTGTATTGGCTAGCCGTACGGCACTTTTCAAAATTTTATGGAAGTCGAAAATGCATATGTTATTTTATGACTTTAAGCGAGGATTTTAACCAAGAAACAGCATTAATTGTCTTTGGATGTTAACTTTTTAGAGATTAATCGCCTTGATCGCTATATATATATCGATCTTTGTCATCGCAAGATGTCGAGAAAAAAAAATATCCTTTGCTTGCATTTACACCAATTGAAATAGTTTACAAAATTTTGATAATAATCCTTTTTTGTTTCATTAAGTTTAATTTTCGACACCTTTTATATGAAAAAAAAACACAACAAACACTGAAAATGATTGTTGTTAGGCTCTTGATAATTGCGATAATTACCGACGGTACTGTATAGAAGTTTGTCCATCAAGGAAAGTTTGCATGTTCCGTGAAAGGCATTCTAAAATTCTATTGTCAGTCCCTGGATAGGTTTTAATTAAGGCTGATTAATTGATTGACTGTGCTTTTATGTTCGATATTTATCTACTGTTTTGAAAATTATATAATTATTTTTGCATTTCACCGTTTTTTTTTTTTTTTCATTCAATGTTCTTTTTATTTATTTATTCCACTCCGATCATTTTTTATTCGATCCATGTGCTTAAAATTAACAAAAATGATTTAATAATTTATACAAATAAAACAACAAATGATAAGCATGAAAATCAACAATTTTATAACGTTCGACTTCCATATAATTTTGAAAAGTGCCGTACGGCTAGACAATACGTACAGTGCGTCCTGGCTAGTCGTTCGTGACTCACGTACAGCTAGAACTTTTGGCTAGCCGTACGTTTCTTTATTTTTTATTTATTTTTTTGATATTGTTACGTATTTTGAACCATAAAAAAATCTCCTCTACACCTCCTGTGAAAATTAAATTGTCTGGTCATTAATATTTCCTTACGATTCAACTAGATTTATCATGAATCTAAAGATGTGGGGAAATGACATCACGCGCACCTGTTTTTATACGGCCAATACACAAACATGGCCGCGCTTACTGATTTGTAGAAATCGGTGATTTAGCGATTTAAATTTTGTTATCATTCGTTTAATATTATTATTTGGCGGCAGAAAATTTGCAGACTTATTATTTATAGTATTCTTTTTCTGAAATCAAGTTTTTATTCTAACCTTGTCTTTCCCTTTAAATAAACGAGGGAGAAAACATAATTGATTCTCCTACAAATCAAGTATTGTAAAATAAAATTGAAGAGTTGTCTCTCTTAGATTGGACCCATCAGCTGTTATACCAATTAACAGGAAACGATGTACTCACAAATTTAAAATTCATGAGATGTCCGTGATGTCTTCAAAGTTGCTCCAACAATAGTAAGCTACTGTAAGTTAATTGTAAGTTTCCTCTTTATATAATTTGTCAAGTACGAGCATGCATTTTCTAAGTAGTAACAAAATCGCGAGTTATCTTCCTGTTATGCCCAAACAGTGGTAAATGACAAATGGATGAAATACACCCACATTCACAACTCAGCCGAGGAAGCCCCATATATCTCTATAGATATAGCAATTTATCTTTGTTATGTAAAGGATAAAATAATATGTGTACAATACGTAAAAATAAAAAATGATCATGACATGGTTGTTTCTTTTTGCCGCTTATATTTTCCATATGTCAATTATTTGTGCTCAAAGATTTAGTAAATTATACCACCGTGTATATCAAGAAACGCAAGAATGTAAGTGTAACATAGAAATGTAAAAAAAAATATCCCTGACAGCGTCTTCATCGCTAAATAAGATAAAAGTGTACAAAGTTACAAAGACAGATGATAATGGAATTTGAACATATTGGAGTTGACTTTAACGTAAATACTCAGTCGAAAATTGGGCATATTTATATTAAATGGTTTGATACAATGACCTCTTCCTGTGTACTTATTTTGGGCATGACGGTAAACAAATGTGCAAAGCTTTAAATCCAGATGTCAATGGAATTGGAAAATATTTTAATGTGGAAACCAGATTTTTACATAGATTGTTAGTTAGAAAAAGGGCATAATTTGGTCGAAATGAGTTTTTTCTTCCTATGTACAGGCTAGATGTATAATCGTAAACAAGTGTGCAAAGTTTTAAAGCCATATTTCAAATGACTTTGAAAATATTTGATGTGGTACAAACTTAAATATAAATTCTAAGTCGGAAATGGGGAATAAATCTGTCAAAACGTTTGATAGAGTTACCTCCTCCTGTTTACAAGTTTGGGACATGATGAACAAGTGTGCAAAGTTTCAAAGCCATTTGTAAATGGACTTTAAACATATTTGAGGTAATACGCAAACTTTAAGATAAGCGGTTATACCGACGCAGCATCCGACGCTCGGGGATTAGGATAACTCTTTATAATCTTCAAATAGTCGAGCTAAAAACTGATTTTATTTGTTTGCATTAAAGCTTTCTCAATTCCGAATATGAACTATGCAACAAATTATCCTGTTTACATGCTTTAAGATTTCAGTAGTACTAGCTTACTATCATATTGCTTCATAAACATTATGCTTGCAAGAACTGACAATGAGAGAATGTGGATGGTAACAAAAGATATTAATAAAAATATTAGCAGCACAATTGAAAGAGGATATTGTTGCTTAACAAAATTTAAAAGATATGCATAAGCCTACCTGTTTCACTGGTCTTCCAATTTTGTTCTGCCCTTGTTTCGTCCAAATAAATTATTAATAACAAAAATAATAAAATTGCTCTGTCTTTACAGATTATCATTTCGAATGTTTCTCTCACTCGTACATTTAACTTTCGATTCCTTCTGTTACTTTCCGAGTGTAGACTGTATACTTTTGATGTGAGCAAAAAACAACGGATATTAATAATTGAGAGCACAAACACCGTATGCCAATCTTTAAGGTATTACATCCAGATATGAATAATACTAAACTGTAAAATGCGTTAATGGTTTAACGATAAGGCCCGGATCCAGAGTTTTTTTTTACTTTTTACACAAAATGTCTCCAAGAAGTAAGGAATATTGCAGACGCGTTGGCATATGACTTGTTTTCCAGAGAGATCACGACTACAATCTGTGCGCGATTTTCACTTAAAAACATAAACCCCTCCCCCCTCTAAACCCGCGCTTGTAATTTAAGGCAATTGGACAAATACAACATTTTCCCTACATTCTAGATAATATTAAAATGAAAACGATTCTTAAATATATTTCTTAATTATAACTGCACCAGACTGTTGTTCAGGCCAAAAATGTTCTGGCATTGTTTTTTTAAAAACATATTTACATAAGTGAAGTAAACATGAACTTTGATTGACCTAATATTTGTACACCACAGTAAAAGGATCTTAAGCGATGCATTTGCATCTTCCTCTTGTCAGATTGTCAGATTTCACCTTGTACGATTAAATATTATTGGCGGTGTTCAATAAAAAACGATTAAGGTTAATATTAACCATCAAGTGATTTGCTTTAGTGTCGAGTTTCTAAGGAATATCTTATCATTCTACACGGCAGAATTTATATCATTTCAATTTATGTGAAATGACATGCAAAATTACTCTTTTTAAAAATTAAATTACATAATATTAAGCCAAAAGTGATGACTTCTAAGAAATTCAAGAAATTGTTCTGTTCCAATGAACTAAACTGGTAAACTTTATTTTTACACGTCACGCAAATAATGGTCGTTGGCATGTAAAAAATTAACTAACGACATCAAAATGCTTGAAACAAATACTACAGTAACTACTACTACTACTACTACCACTACTACCGCTACCACCACTACCACCACAACTACTACTACCACCACTACCATCACCACCACTACCACTACTACCACAACTACCACTACCTCTACTACCACTACCACCCACACTACCACTACTACTACCACACTACCACTACCAGTACTAGTACCAGTACCACTACAACACTACCACTACCACTACTACCACTATTCAAACTCTTACTCCTACTCCTCCTACTACTACTGATGATGATGACGACGATAATGATGATGGTGGTGGGGATGATGATAATGTTGATAATAATAATAATAATGATAATAATAATAAAAATTAATAATAATAATAATAATAATAATAAGAATAAGAATAACAATAGATAAATAACTTAATAACTAATGATGATGATGATGACGATGATGATGATGATGAGGAAAATGGTAAGTTGATTAACTGATAAGCCACACATTCGTGACACAGATATTATAACGGTCATTTCAATGACTGCCGGTTTGTGTTAGATAGAAATCATGCATAATCTGAAGTTGTATTGTACGCGTGGTAAAAAAAGAAAAATATTGAGTTTTAAAAAAGTCGTTGGCATGCATTTTCCTTAATTGTTTTCAACAGACATATTTATATTATAGTTGATTACTGCTGTACAAGAAAAAAATATTAGTGGTTCAGATGATCAGTATGACCTACTTCAAGTATTGCCTAGGAGCCTCTCACAACTTTCCTCTTGTTTTAAGTAACTTAAATAATGAATAAGACATATTTCAACTATTGCCTAAGCGTCATCTTTTATTTTCCGCATAGCACTTTTCTATGAACACTTGTATCTCTGATTGTTGATTAAAAGTTTCCTTGTGATATCATTGTAAACATAAATCGTGTTAAGTGCGCAATTTTGCAGATTTAACAACAGAGAGCAATCTCCTTTCAACGTATTACAAAAACCAAAGTGCTAGGTAACTCGTGAAACAAGATTTTGACCTGATTTGAGGAAAAGAGTATTATATAGGTAATTTAATACAAGTAAGTAAGTAAGAAGTAAGGAAGTAAGTAAGTAAGTAAGTCAGTAAGCCAGTAAGTTAGTAAGTAAGTAAGTAAGTAAGTAAGTAAGTAAGTAAGTAATAAGTAAGTAGGTAAGTAAGTAGGTAGGTAGGTAGGTAGGTAGGTCGACCGGTCGGTCGATCGGTCGGTCAGTCAGTAAGTCAGTCAGTCAGTAAGTAAAAGTAAGTAAAAGTAAGTAAGTAAGTAAGTAAGTAAGTAAGTAAGTAAGTAAGTAGGTAAGCAAGCAAGTAAGTAAGTAAGCAAGTAAGAGCAAGTAAGTATCTAGGTTTGTATGTACGTACGCATGCAAGCAAGCAAACTAGTAAGTAAGTACGTCAGTAAGCAAACAAGTAAGGAAAGTAAGTAAGTAAGTGTATTGCTTATTATTGTGACAAATAACAATCATATATGTGTACAATTATAATACAAGTCACCAATTGGATGGTTTCATAATGCATCATATAAATCATACAATGTAGTATTCAATGCATAAACAGATATAAAGTGAAGATTTCTATATTCGTAGGTACATAATGAAATATATTATATCACTGAAAGTTTTTTTTGTATTTTGGAGTAATCACACAAGAACATTTTTTCATTAATCCTTAAATGAAGTACAAGTACTTGAGACAGTTTAAGGTTCACACAAGAAACTTTTGCGTGTCAGCATAAACTCAAGTAGATGTTGACTTTCGTTCTTTTTATGGTCGGAAAACAGTCTCCAATTATAAAGTACTTTTTTGTATAAAACTATCTGACACTCAAAGATAATCAAAGCACTGAAAGAACTGACATACAGATGATATAGAGGATATTTTTTTGTTTGTGTGTAAGATGAAATTTTATTTTATCGAGTGAGCTTTAAAAACATTATTCTCACCAGTGGCGTAGCCACGAGTGAGAATACCGTTTTTAAAGTTCTCGAGAGAATTCTATTATGTAAATGTATTAGTCGAATTTCTCATAAATACAAGAAGTCTTGGGCTAAAAAATAAGTTGACGTAATCAACGTTAAATGCCGGTGATATTGTTCATTTTATTAAAAAAATATGAATGATCGCTTGTTTTAATAATAAAAACAAACAATTCTAGAAGGAGAAAAAGTCCAACCATCCATCCATATTTCTTTTACTTACTGCGAATTTATATTTGACCTGTCTCTGTTTAATGTAAGCGGCCGCCATTTTTAAAAGTTGTATATTTCACGGGAGGAAAATAATTGTGTTTGATTCAGAGGGACATCATTTGGATTTGTTAGTCATACACCTTTTGAAAAGAAAAAAAACTTATTTCAGGATTGTAACCGACAATATATAAGTGTTGACAGATGTGTAAACATTAAAAAAATGGCAAGGAACTTGGAAACTTGGATTTGTTGAAAGGCTGCCTTACGAACGCTGGTTTGTTTACTTATTCTTCGGGCTGATGGCAGTCATTACTTTTCAGTTATTGCTCGTAGGATACTTCGTAGGATACTTTAATATGCCAAAATGTCATCAAGAACAATTTTGCATGTGGAAGGAATGCATTTTTCAGACTGTAAAAATGAAACAATAAAATTAAGAGACGATATTTGATGATTGGTAATTTGGATGAATTTTTATTACCTTTGACTTTTAAGTTATTTATCAATTTCAGCTTTGCTTTTCTCTAAACAGCCTTACATTGTCAAAATTGTCAGCAAAAATAAAATTGAGGTACCACACGGGGAAATTTTGTCAATTGAAAAGTGTGAAATTATATTTTGATAATTTTCACTGTGAAATTATCAAATATAATTTCCACGGATAAATCAGTAATCCTTTGAAAAACATACAATAATGCTTGATAATATGGTCAATTTTTGTCATCAATGCCATGTTGATTTAAATCTACTTTCCTCTAAATTAATAGGGGTCATCTTCTGGCCAAGATCATGTTCCAAACAAGTTACTGAAATTAATGTTTATTTTCCTAAGTTATTTATAGAACAAGGAAGAGGTAACGTTCCTACACACCAGGGCTGCGTATTGCCGGGTAAGTTGCAAGACTACAATTTTTGTAAAACTGCCGAGTTATACAGAAAATAGTTTGTGAAACACATGGTTATTGACAGTATACAGTAAACAATATTGAAATTGTAATATTACAATCAGTTATTTGTTTCCCCTCTATGTGTAATACGATCGCGGATTACGTGCGTCACGGACCACACGTCGCGATACTGTCCTATACAATCCCGAAATACTAGAAATTATGTCAGATGAAAGAATTCCGTAGTTTCATAAATACGGAATATTATGTTGTAGTAGCTTTCTGACGCTTTGTATTTTTCTACGAGCAGCGGTGGAAAATTGATATCGAGTAGAAAAATACATAGTCTCAGAAAGCTACTAAAACATAGCTTTCCTTTTATTATATACCTTTTCGTATTATTCAGAAAATGAAATTTAGTTGTCAAGAAATAAATTCATGACTGACAGATGAATACGTAATTCTTGCAAACCGGCCACGCCTTAAATAATTTTGGTTCCCGATTCCAAATGCAACGCTATACAAAGCTAAAATCAGAACCAACGTCAAAAATAGTCCGGCACTTCCATATATGGTACCGTATTTGTCACTAAAATAATACGGACATTTCTATCCGTTGAAGCGTATTTGCGATTCAATATTTTCGTGTGTTTTAGGTAGAAAATTTATGGGTATTTAATAAAAGAAGGTATTTCCCGTGACGGAAAGGCAAAGTGCTTGCTTTTTCAGAGCAATGATATTAAAATATGAAGACTTTGTAGTATCATTTCGATTTCTTTTAACTATATAATGGTTTTGAACAGGAATTTTGAAATATTAGTGAAACGGTAGTTTTTCTATTATCATCTGGAGGCTTGCTGCTTGACTAGATGTTGCCCTAATATCTAAAATTCAGCAAAAGATCATCAAAAAAACTTTTTTACATGAGTTTACTTGAAGAGTGTTAACAAAAGTTTTCCATATGTTGTCTGTGTGACCTAGATTTTGTCCCCAGGTACCGAATGTTCCAATCCGAGCTAAAAATCCTCAAAACAACCTTTCAGACAAAAGTTTGAGCAAGTAATTATCGCATCAACCCTTCTGACATACTTTTTAAACATACTTTGGCTAAAAATGTGACCTTAAGTGCGCCAATTACCGGTTTAAATTCCCCAGCAGTATCCTTTTCCTGACTGTTCCAAGACAATGTTCCTCTGTGTTCCTTAGATGTATGTATTATAACATACATACATTAACATACAATTATAGTGATTCTTTTGTGTCACTTACGTTTTTGTTCGAACACGGTAAGCATCTCTCTGTCTTTTTATCATTTTTAAAAATATTTTACCACCATTCCTCCGTCCTTCTGCTTCACTATAAGTCATCTTAACAATGTCTTTGACCAATATCAAGGGTATTTGGACTTTAACATTGGCGAATACAGTGATAACAAGGCTTACTTTCTGATCAATTTCCAAGATATTTGGACTGAAACAGTAAGAAATGGAGTGTTAAAAGCATTTTGGCTACTATGATCTAGATGTTTTTTT